>NW_006408963.1:935031-958022 GCF_000296735.1 Chrysochloris asiatica
AATGGAGAAAAGCTTGAAGTCGTCAAAGACTTAATTTTGGTCAGATAACCAACCATCAATACTCCTGGAAGCAGCAGTCAGGAAATCAAACAATGTCACTGAATAGTTTTCATCTTGTGTAGACGGGTACGGTGAAAGGGGATAAGATTCTTATTGATTCCATAGGGAGTAACTGTTATCATGACTAATTGCGACTGTCACAACTAACTGGAAAGGTAAAAGTTTCCTGAGTGTTTTTGTGTTACCCACCCCCCCCAAAAAAAAACCCAGAGGAAATAGAAGCTAATACTGTCGAATGATGCTGCATGGAGGGGACTGTAATCATTGCAATGACATGAGTGTAAAACCCATGTTCTCCCACGTAAGCTAACGCTCAAGTCACAATAAAAACTTAAGTGTTGAAGAGCAAAGATGTCAGCTTGAGGACTAAGGTGCACCTGACCCAAGCCATTGCATTTCCAATCACCTCATATGCATGGGAAAGTTGGACAGTGAGTAAGGAAGACCGTAGAAGAATTGATGCGTTTCTGTTATGGTGTCAGATAAGAATATTCCAAGTACCAGGGCTGCCAGAAGAACCAAACCAATCTGTGTTGGAAGAAGCGCAGCCAGAGTGCTCCTCAAAAACCAGGAGAGCCAGGCTTTGCTTCTCATATATTTTGGACATATTATCAGGAAGGACTAGTATCTGGAGAGGGACATCACGCTTGGTTAAATGGAGGCTCAGAGAAAAAGAGGGACAGCGTCAACGAGATGGGTTGTCACAGTGGCGTAGCAGCAATTGTGTGACTGTCGCAGTAGCGGGCCATGTCTCTGTATGGACTCAACGACACCTAACACCAAACAAACTCATGAAGTATCCCTTGAGCTATGAAGGTCAGGTAAAGAAGCATTGCTATTATTAAGATTCCAATTCATACATGCACAGGTTTCTTCCAAACACAATATGTTTAAGCATGTCTGTGCAATCTATGGATGGCTGCAAACAAGTTCTCTTCGGTAATAGACTTATTTTACTCTCCTTAGGGTGCCTTCAAAGAAAAGGTCCAATCAATACACTGGCTTCTGAGGTGATCCACTGGGCTGGTTAAATTCAAGGCAGAGAGGTCAGCTCCGAAAGTTATAAAAGCCACAAAACAACCAGTGACCATATAGGACCCAGGAGAGAGAATACAGGTGCTCCCCTTTGGGTTTCTGAGAGTGTCAGTATTTACGGGAACAGCCAGCCTCATCGCTTTCTCACTGAGTGGCTAGTGGGTTTGAACCACCGACTTTGCAGTCAGCGGTCTAATGTTGAATCCACAGCACCACTCGGGCTCCTTGTGAGAGGTTTCCTCAAGTGACACAGGCGGATCATGGGGGCATATTATTAAGAAATTGTAAGACAATGGTGAGCAAAAGGCCAGGAAAGTTGTGCACCTGCTCCTTCTTCAGGGGGCTTCACTGGGAAACTTGGCCCCCTCCACCCTACACCTCTGACCTTGCCCCTTCAGACTTCTTGTTGTCCCCAAACTCAAAGAACATTGAAAAGGAACACGCCTAAAGTCCCCGAAAGATGCCCAAACCGCCGTTTTGTTGAGTAAATGGACGAGCGCAGTATTCTCCGGGGACAGGTTAGAGAGATGTAGAGAGACCTAGACCCAGAAACAAGAGCTTCACATTTCGATTTTTGTTTAATTTGGGTTTCTATGACTTTGTAGCAATACTTTTTCACTTATCCTCATACACACCAGGGGGCTTCAAAAAGTTCGGAGAGAAATGGAATTCAAAGATGTTGTAATTTGTCTGTGAGCTTTGTTTCTGTACGAACTACAATAAATGCACTTTAAATATAAAGATGCAGAGAAGTGAGAAGGAGGGAATGGGAAAAGTTACGCCACAAAACAAGCAAACCCGTAAGCATCAGCTACCTTCATACCAGACAAAGCAGATTTTAGAAGGAATATTGCCAGAGATGAAGAAGACCATTTCATAGTAATAATAAAAGGGTCAGTACCTCCGGAACATGTAAAAATCCGAAATGTATATACACCTAGTAAAAGAGCTTGAATACGTGATACAAAATGTGACAAAATGAAGAGAAAGACACAGGCCTTCACTTTTCTCTCAGTCTACCCGTCAGATTGAGCGACTAAGCAGCCAGAAAATCAGCAAGGACGCCAGACCTGAGTAAGACAATCAAGCAACTGACTACCATGGGCCGCACACGCCACCCAACTGCCGAGCACACATTCATCATACCAAACCATCCACGAGGTTAGAAAACAAGTTCTGAAGAAATGAGACACGTAACAACACACTTGTAAGTCAGTCACTGATCAAAGAAGACATCGGGAGGAAATAGAAAAATATTACATGGTTATGAATGCTAACGAAGATAGATCATATCCAAGCATGCAGGACGCAGGGAAAGCTGTGTGCAAGGGGGGGGAAAAGGCCTAAAATTATCTATGGTTACACCTACAGAAGCTGGAAAAAGAGAAGCAAATGGAACCCCAAGTAAATAAAAGACCGGAAATGACAAGGAGTTGAAATCAACAAAAAAGACAACGGAACAGGAAAACCAACACTGGTTCTTTGAAACTATCAAGAAAACGGACAAATCCTTACTTCGGCTGATGAAGTAAAAAAAGCAGCAGTGATAATAAGGGAATGTTATTATATTTTAGGCCAATTCAAGACAAAATGGACAAATAAAATTCCAGGTTTAGGTGGCTCCACTGGCGAAGTCTGTCACACATTTAGAGACGTCACATTAAGCACACACAAACCTTTTAAGAACATGAGAGGAGAAAGGAAGTTTCCTCCCTACCGCACGAGGCTGGCACCCTGACAGAAGAGATTGCTGGAAGCGGCAGACCAGTATTCCTCAGACGCAAATTCTCAACAATATCAGCGGATGGAATCCAGCGATCTGCAGAAGGGTGATGCATCACACTAAGTGGCACCATCTCTCAGAAATTCAAGGTTGATTGAGCATTTGAAAATCAGTGTGGTTCACCACACAGAGTGAAGATGAAAAATCTCATGGTCATCTCGACAAGACGCAAAAACCGCACTGAAAACCTTTCCCTCCTCCCCTCCCTTCAACAACCATCCATAATTAAAATGCTCAATTCGTTTATTAAGCTTCTTGCACCTGATCAAATACATTCCTGAAAATCACACTGTTAACATCTTACTTCACGGTGAAAGATGCCACTCTTCTTCACCTAAGACTACGAACAAGGTAGTGAAGTACACTCTCACGACTTGTGATCACCACTTTACTGGAGGTCTTGGCCAGTGTACTCAGGCAAGAAAAAGCAGCAAAAGGCACACAGATTGAAAAGGAAGCAAAAGTGTGTTTATTTGCAGATGAAACAATCACATAGATGCTACGGAATCTGAAGTCAACTAAAATGCATTCAAGTGAGGTCACAGGGTACAAGGTCAAGTACATACTACAAATGAAGTATTGGAAAATGAAATTCAGATGCCATTTAGAACAGACCCAAAGCAACAGGACTGCCCTAGGGAAACTGTTAATGCCCACGGGAAAGTCCTGTTCAGTAGCAGCACTGGGGAGCTCGGGTTTCTGGTTGGACAGTCAAGAGTCTTGAGATGAAAAGCAACGCTTTCAGTCCACAAATTCCACAAGTCTAGTCAGAGATCCAATATCAAAGATTTTATTACTCAAGGACAACTTGGACTTCACCGCTGTTTCATGGGGGCTTGTAGTGTGACTTAGGACAGTGGACACAAAATCCTCGTAAGCCTGTGCTACAGCCTGGGGCTACTTTCTAAGCCATCCGAGAGGACACGAAGTCAAAGAAAACGTGTGATGAACGTTTTCTCTGGGAAAATGCTTCCCCTCCCACGCGGCCTTGTTCCCTCTTGGGGATTCTCACTCTTCAGGCAGTTCTGAGGCTTGGGTCCAGCTGGAGCCCCTCTGTAGGGGAGCTGGAGCCCCTCTGCTTGGGCAGTGCCCCTCTGTAGCCATCAGTGCCTGGGCTGGAAGCTGAACCTCTGCCTGTGGCAGTCTGGAGCACCCAGGGATGCTGTTGAAGGCTGGGGCTTGCAGGCACGGGCCGGATTTGGGGTGGGGGTGTTGCCGGGTTGGGAGGAGGGCTAGGGGAAACTCAGAACGCCTCCTACTTACAAGTGACTGAGCCATAGGACAGCCACACTGCAACTTTCCACATTTCCCACTATTCTTCAGTCCACAGGTGGCTAGGTGCCTGCTCTCCCTCACCCCACTGCAGAGGCACCCTGCTTCTCCTGGGCCTGCTGAAGCAGCCACCTCAGGCCTGCACCCTCCCCCGCCCCCCCTTGTGACTCTGTACACAAGACCCAAAACCTGATCGATGGCTCGGCCAGCTGAGCCCTGCCTGTGACCACCCCGTCTCCTTCTGGAGACAGATGGCGGCCCCACGAGCTGCCACATGCTCGCACACCTTGAGAACTTCCAACCATAAGAAATCAGACTTCTGCCTTTGGCCTCGGCCTGTGTGCATGCTCAGCTCTGAAACTCATCACTCTCTTCGGGTCCCTGTCTCTCCACAGACCCCAGGCCTAGAGAAGGAGGAGGGGACGTCACTCAGGCGGCAGGTGGCAGCTGCCTACTGCGTCACCACCGGGGCCATTTTCTGGAACTGAGACTGTTTCTAAGAAGCAGCTCTTCAAATAACACCTGGGATGGAAAGTTCTGACTGGGTTCCCTGGGTTCAGGAGGCAACAGGAGGGGGGAGGGATGCTGAAGTCCACAGGAGAAGGGAGGACGCTCCCGAGCGGGGGTCCCGAGCGGGGTGAGTACCTGGCAGGGAGCTGGAGGATAGCAACTGTAGACTGTCCAACACTCCATCTTCATACAGGGCCAGTTTCTGCACCATCTTCTGCCGGGCTCGGTTGATGACGATGCGTGGCGATTCAGAAGATGCGACGCTGCCCACTGGTGATCCTGAGGCAGAGCGCCCTCTTAGCCCCCGGGGCTTTCCCTAGAACTCGTGGCTGACCCGTGCGGCCCTGGCCTAGCTCCCCACACCTGCACATACACTGAAAGTCCTCCACGCCCTCTTGGCTGTCCCTGGTGAGATCAGACCATGGTGTGGGCCTCTCTCTAAGGCTGGCCTCCCACTCACTAGGAACAGATGGGGCTCAGCTTTAGCCTGGGAGGAGGACGACCCTGCTTTCAGCTACCTTCCAAGGCTGTGGGCCAGGATCCTGGGCTGCTCCCCAAGCGTGACTCTCTGCTGGTACCCGCAGCCTGCGTGCAGTCCGTCAACCTGAAGGGTCCAGGGCTGCGTGGGGGGAGGCTTGGGGTCAAGTGCCAGGAGCATAGGGCCCCGGAGACGCCTGCTATGCTCTCGTCGCTCTCCACGGGCTGACCTGCTGGCGGCTCAGGAGCACCCCTATCCGTGGCCGTGCTGCTGGTAGACACATAAGAGTTCTCCTGCGGGGACGGGGGGCTGCGGCCAGTGACCTCAGACTCCAGGGCCGGCCCTGCTGCTGCCTGCAGTTTCTCCAGCGTCTCGTACACCTGCAGGGCAAAGGTCTAACCATGAGTCTGCTCCAGACTGTCCATGTCACCAGGAACCCAAGGACCGAGAAAGGCTGTTCTACTTTCAACTGTCAGCAGCGGGGGACAGATGAGTTCAGGGAGAGAACAGAAAAATGCAGATGCAGTGGCCCCATGCTCCCAGCAGGGGGTGCAGTGGAGGCCCTCTGTCCCAGCTGTGGACTGCTGTTTAGAAACTCCTAGAGGCCTAGGAGCTCTGGTAGCGTAGTGGTTACGAATCGGGCTGCGAACCTTAAGGTCAGCGGTTCGAAACTATCAGCCGCTCCGCGGGAGAAAGATGAGGCTTTCTACTCCCGTAAAGATTTACACCCTCGGAAACCTTGTACAGGGTCGCTATGGGTCGGACCCGACTCGATGGCACTTAACAACAACAACAACAAGAGGCCTAGCAGGCAGTGTGGTCGGCTCACTGGGGGGGCAGGCCTACCTGGGTCATGGGGGGCCGTCTCTTGGCCCTGCGGTGCAAACAGCAGCAGACCAGCTGGCCCAGGGGCAGGCCTAGCTCAGAGGGGCAGGGCCCGGGCCTGGGGTCCAGGTGTTTCTTGCAGATCTGGGCTGCAATGGAGGCAGCCCAGGTGTTCGAAGCCAGACCGGTCTGAGTGGTGGTGTGGGCACCTTTCAGGGTCACCCCGGCCTCCTCCGCCTCCTCTTCTATCAGGTCCTTCTGTGGGACAGACACAGTGAGCCATGTGCACATCACCTATGGCTTCCCATGCATTCGGCGAACCTTCAGTGGGTGCCAAGCCTGGTTCTTGGCCCTGAGATTCCGGGGGGTTGGGACAGAGACAGGCTGCTAGGTTCCGGCCATGTAAGCAGTGGGGAGGTATCCCTAGGACTACAGCATGGACAAGCGTTGAGGGCACAGCTCGGTGGACGGGTGAGGAAGGTCAAGGAGTCTGTGTAGGTTGGGGGTGTGCAGAGGGGCAGCTAGGCCACACACGGAGCAGGAAAGAATACGGGTGTGATGGCCGGGGCCATTGAGAGTCCCCGCAGAGACCCCAGGAACGAGGGCCACGTCCAGAACAGACACTGGCAGAGCCCACCGTGGGCCCGTCACATGTCCTTAAGTCTGGTTCGTAAACAGGGAAACAGGGCCCAGTGAGGAGCAGGGACTTGATCCCAGGTCTGCCCCCTACTGGATGACCCGTGAACCCCCACTCTCCTGGTCAGGCCCGATAAGTCTACAGTGGTCCAGGGCACTTGGACTAGCTGCCCAGGCGTTGTCCGCTTTCCGGATCACCCTACCTCCTAGGGCCATCCTGGGAGCTGGCTCACCAGATATTTGGTCTCGGGTCCCTGTGTCCGCACAGCCCTCTGGCCTGTCAGGGTCTCCAGCACCACCTGGGAAGAGAGCAAACAGCAGTTGAGCAGTGATTTGTGCCCAGAAGGGGTCTCTGGGTGGACACCACGGCATGCTCGGGGATGACAGGGGCCTGACCCTCGGACACACAGATGAGCATGGTCCCTTGTCAGCAGGGAAGAGCCAGGGGGAGAATGGGACCAAAAGTGAAGACAAGATGCAGCTTACCACCCCAAAGCTAAAGGTGTCGGTTTCCACAGCCAGCTTCCCTGTCTTGACGTACTCCTCGGGCAGGTAGGCTAAGGTGCCCCGCACTGTCCGGGTCCGGGCCACGGTGCTGCTCTGACCTGGGCGGAGGCTGGTAAAGCGGCTGAAACTGGCGAGGCCGAAGTCTCCGAGCTTGGGCAGCAGTCTCTCATCCAGAAGGACGTTGGAGCTGCGGAGAGGAGAGGAGAGAGAGGAGGCCGCCCGGCCCCAGTGTCCTTCCACACCCACCTGGTCAGACCCAGTAAAACCAAAGGGCCCTTGGAGCAGAGGGTGGGGCAGCCAACAGGCCCCAAACAGCCTTGGCCTCCATCTGACAGGTCTCAGGGCGGGTCCGTCCCCTGAGGTGAGAAGGCGGGAGGCTGGGGTGCACTGTCCCCCTAGGTCCCGGGCTGTGCACCTCCTCACCTCTTGACATCTCCATGCACGAGGCTGGGGCTGTCCTGGTGTAAAAACTGAATCGCCCGGGCTGTGCCCACGAGGATGTCCATTCGCTGAGGCCAGGTAAGAGGGGTGCAGGCCTGGGTCTGGAGGGCAGAGGAGACATGGGGAAGCAGCCATGAGCCCTCCTGCTCCTTGAGGCCGTTCTTCCCTGACCTGCCACCATTGAGTGACCCCCTGTAACGGAACAGACTATCACTTCTTTCTTCCATGGGGTGGTGGCTGGGCTTGAACTGCCGATCCTGCAGTTAGCAGCCCAGTGCTTAATTCACTGTACCACCAGGGTTCCTGCTTCTGGAAAAAGGGTCAAATCTCCAGGATCCACTTTAGAAAGGGGGTGAAGTTCACTTGAAAAGCTGTTCCGGGTCTGTTTTCCCAAGGCCCTGAAGTCCCCTTTCCTCAAGGCTGTCTTGTGCTTGTGTGTGCCCCTCTCTGTCCCCCAGAAGCCGACAACTGCCCACAGAGGAGGTCCTTCAGAGGCAGAAACTGGACTGGCGATGCTCTTGCAGGAATCCCCCTCCTGAAAGGCGGTGGGCCCAGCTCCTGGAGGCGCAGGCAGGGCCAGGCCCAAGTGGAGAGTGCCCAGGCAGCCACCTTGGGGCAGCCCCGAGCTGCGGGTCCAGTCCTGTGTGCCACAGGCTGGGCTTGTGGGTCAGCCCTGGCAGGGGGCTACCTGGAGGTGTAGCCAGTCTTCCAGGGAGCCATTGGGTAGGAAGCCATAGACCAGGCAGTAGAAGTTGCTCTGAGCACAGTAGCCGGCAAAGTCCACGATGTTTGGGTGACGAAACCTGCCCGACAAAGCAGGGGTGCTGAGAACCAGGCCCTGGGCCCCACCACACTGCCCCCTGGCACAGCCCTGGGGATGGCGGCCGCTCACCGGGACAGCTGCTCCACCTCGGTCAGGAAGCTCTGTGTCACCGTACTCCATTCCAGGTCCGCCTCCTGGAGCCCCAGCGTTAGGAAGGAGGTGGGGTGAGGCTCGGCAGCTCGGCTGCCTGGCCACTCCCACTGCCACCTGTCCCCTGACACACCTACCTCCTTCAACCTCTTCACAGCGTACACCGTGTTCCTCATAACCGCCCGGTACACGCAACCAAAGCCACCCTCGCCAATCTTGAGCTCCTCCGAGAAGTTGCGGGTGCCCTGAACCACCTCCGGAAAGGGCCAGCAGAATGGGGCCGGGTGGGCCCCCTGCAGGAAGGCCAGCGGACCCTCTGGACTCACCTGTGGGTAGAGACACTGCAGGTGGGCTCCTCTATGCCCCCCCACCCCCAGCAGCTACCTCCCAGCCTGGGGTGCTGCAGTGCACAACAGGCTCCAGTGTATCCTCCTTACTTGGAACCGCCCCTGAGAGCAAGGGGCACCTACCTCTGCAGAGGAAAGGGCTGGCGATGGCGGTGCTGGCGGGGGACAGGCAGAGTGGTCTGCGGGGCCAAAGCTGGGCCCGGACCCTGGATGGGTCTGAGAGTCTGGAAGAGTGAGGGGCTACGGTCAAGGTGCCCCTTCTCTGAACCCGGTGTGACCAGCAGTCCCAGCTCTTACCTGGGCACAGGACGGTGGAGGCTGAGGGCTGTGACTTCCTGGGGCTCGTGGCCTCGGTGGGGACAGAGATGCTGCTGGGCCCCAGGGCTGGGCTGGTGGCGCTGGGGGATGGGAGGGGGGCAGGAGGGTGCCCTGGCGCCACAGAGAAAAGGAAGGAGGAGTGAGTGGCAGCTCCGGGGGACCGGCCTCCTCCTCCTCCGCCCGCTTGCCCCCGCTGGCCCGCCTGCCCGCCGGCGGCGCTCACAAGCCGTGATGATGTCCCGCGCACGGAGCAGCTGCAGGTGCGTCAGGATGCGCACGAGGTCGGCCACCCGGGCGTTGCGGTTGATCCAGGGCCACAGGGCGCTGGCCGTGCGCTGCCCCGAGCGCTCGCAGAGCCGAAGCTCTGTCTGGTCTCGCACGATGAGGGCCGCTGCGGGGCGGGGAGCGTCAGGTGGGCAGCAGCGACCTGGGGACCCCTTGCCCCCCGCCCTGGCCCGCACCCGCCGCCACCCACCAAACTGGCACCAGTCGGCGGGCTCCAGGGCGTCCATCACCTTGTAGAAGCGGCACATGACCCAGGGCGGCACCTCGTACAAGAAGTGCTGGGCGCCGGGGGCCGCAGGGTCCCCTGGGCCCGGGCCCCCCGCCATGGCCCGCCTAGCGCCGCCGCCGGGCCGAGGCCTCTGGGGCCTCTCGGGGCCACGGCGAGAGCGGGCCTCGGCCGGCCAGATCGACATTCACTGACTCACTTCCCCTTTAAGTCGCCTCGTGCGACGCCCGGCGGGGCGGAAGGGGCGGTGCCCGACCCCGCCGCCATTTCGGCCGTCGCCGCGCGCCTCGGCCACACGGAGGCGCCCGCGTCCGGCCCCCCGGCCGGAGCCCGCGCGCCCAGAGGCTGGAAGCCCGGTGGCGTCTTGTTGGGGCGGTCAGTAGAGCGGGCCTCCAGGCGGAGGGGACGAAGACGTGCGCTTCCGGCAGCAGGCGCACAGGGCTGGCGAGTCGGCTCAGACTCCTAGCAACCCTGTATGGGGCCTCCAAGGTGGTTTGAACCGCCGACCTTGCGGTTAGCATTTCAGTGTTGATCCAATAGTGCCACACCAGGACTCCCAACAGGGTCCAGTATGTTCCAGAAAGAGGGAGTGCCTCCAGGGAGCTGAACCGGCCTCTGGGGAAGCCATTTGGCAGTCCCGTGAATAAGTTTGGACTGTATTTGGTAGGTGGAAGCCAGCTAGAGCTCGGAACATTAAGGGGTCAGCTGTGTGTCTAGGAGAGTCCCCTGGCTCGATGTCCCTATCCTTCAAGCCCTGCTGCAGCAGGTGTTGGCTCTGGGCAGTGCCCTCCACCTCCCTTTTCCGGGGCACCTCAGTCCCTTTAGCTCTGGGGCAGGACCGCAGGGTCTGGTTTTCCCCAGACCCACTGCCATCCAATGGATTCCAACTCAGTGACCCAGGAGGACAGGGTAGAATTGCTTTCTGGGGTTTCTGAGGCTGAAACCCAGCGGAGCTGCTGGTGGATTGGAACTGCCCGGCTTAGTAGCCCTACACTTCACCTGCTGTGCCTTTCCCCCCAGGTACCAGCACATAACTGTGACTTCTTAGTCACATATGTGTCCCATGCCCACTCTCCCATTGTGTCCACCCTGGTTTTCTGGCATTCCCCACTGCCCTTCTTTGCTTATACCTTTCCAGGGTCCTGAGGCCCTCTGATGGGGTCCCAGTCCCTTTGTGTACCACAAATGGCTGTCACAACATGGTCACTGTGCAGCCCTTATTGCGAACCTTCTCCATAGAGTCATTCAGCACTGCAAGATTGCCGTTGGTAATCACTTTGTCTGGCACTTTCTCCTGGTCCATCAGGCCCTGGCAGCAGTGGAGACCTCCCCACGCCTGGGCGGGACTTGCCTGGAGTCCACAAGTGGTTCTCACCACTTCACTCAGCTACCACCCAGTTAGATGGGGAGACTCCAACCATATAGGGCAGGCCCTTATTTAGGCTGGCTTCTCTAACAGTCAGTAGTAGCTGTTCCTGCCCCTTCTCTATCCCAACTCCAAAGGGCTGTTACCAGCAGCCCCCAACCCCACCGTGCCTCTCCCCAGGGTCTACAGCTGCTCCTGGTCACTTCCACAGGTCGTCAGGGTCTGACATCAGCTCCTGAAGAGTCTGGGTCCTTTGGTTCACATTCAGAGCCAGCATGTGAGCGCTTGTGTGTCTGAGTGTGCAGTGAGTGCCCTAAGGCACCAGAGGGGCTGGGGGTGAAGGAACAGGTCTGTGCTGTGGGGGCAGGAAACCCGGGAGGGGCTCCCAGGCATGGACGTGCCCACCCCCAGTTCCTGTGCTGCAACAAGAAACGGTGTCTGGCCAAGACGGCTCAGGACATGGAGCACCCTGAAGAGGCAGGCAGCGAGGCCCAAGGGTAAAGTGGGCGTCCCTTCCTTGCCACCCCAGTTGCCTGAGAGCGCGGTCCATGTGATGACCTGAGAGGGGACTGCTGTCTTACAATGAAAGCCCAGACCTTGAGTCACTTTCACAGAGAGATTTATCGAGAATGCTAACAGCACAGGATACAGTACTTCCCAACAAAAGGTGCAAACGCGTCACTTAGAAAGGCATGCTGAGTAGTCTTTGCTTCACATGTATTAAAAAACTTACAAAAATAAAATAAAACTGCGTGCTGCCCATCTTTTCAAATAGTAAAAGAACCTTATGAAAAAATCACTGGGTTTTACAACAAAAGACACAAACGGACATTTTTATGTAAATTTATAAGGCAAACTCTTTATATAATAAATAGGTTCCAGGGATTCCGTGGGGGTGTTTTTTAAACGTATACAGGTACATTCAGACAGGTTTACTGAAATGGTACAAATTTCCTTAATAAATTGCCTTTTGTTTTTAAATATATCAGTGCTTTCAGTCATTTGGCTATACACAAAGAACCTTTTTTATTTTTTAACACTACAAAAAAGCAATCAATATATTTTTTTTAAAACGACCTACTTATTTCTAAAGTAATTGTCCCAAAACACAAAAATCGAAGGTGAATGCCATCAAAGCTTGAGAAACTTTTCCTGCTAAGCCTGCCCTAGATGGCCCCTGAATGCGTCCCCAAACCTTGGATGGGCCCTGCTGTCACTAGCAACACTGTCCCCAGTTGTCTGGGCTGGGGTAGATCCTAGCCCCTCCCCACCTCCATGACCAGGAATCTTAGCTTTTCTAAGGGGGCCTGCCTGGCACAAATGTGTCCCATGAGCCCCAGTGTCTACAGCAGGGCAACGGCTTCTCGAAGAGGAATTGTTTCCTCTGCTCCACATTGTGCGGTCTGCTGATCACCCTTGAACAGGGTGGAATGGAGACCTCATATCAGTGTTGTGCATAAGAGCAAGGTGGGGAGGGACAGCATGTCTATAATGGTAACTTCCGTGGGGACCCGCCTTGGGGATGAACGTCCCTAACGCCCGGTCTGTTTAGGAGCAACTTCGGGCTGGGAGCATTCACCTCCCGGTCCAGCCTGGCCAGTCCTCCTCGGAGCTCCTCCTTTGCCCATCCACTCTCCTTCCCTTCTGGCTACCCTCGCAGAAAGGCAACCCGATTTCTCCTTAAAAATAATGAGACGTTAGTAATCTAAGGGTGGGGGTGAAGCCAAAAGAATCCACTGGGTTTTACACCTAACGGGTTTGCTCTTGGAATGGCCCTGGGCTCTTCGGGCTTGACTTCTGGGAGGAGGGGAGGGGGACAGGTTAGCGTTGACCTGGGCAGAGGGTCGGTCATCTCTGCAGATTTCCCCAAACTGAGGAAAAGGTAGCCCCTCCCATCTCAGTCACCAGCCCCCTCCCTCCGACTTTTGCTTGTTGGTAAAGAAAAGATGTCTCTGGAACAATTACTTTAAACATGGTTACAATACAGACTTCAGTTCAAACACCCACCCAAAACGACACAAATAGAGAAGCCTCAACACCACAGTTCAGAGGACCAGGAGGATGTCCCATGTCTGGAACACAAAAAGGAAAAATCAAATCCAAACCGAACCCAAACCGAACCCCCCTCCCAGAAAGACCAGGTGAGGGCAGGGCAGGGAGGAGAAAGGGGCGCAAACACAGCACACGCTACAGTGTCGGGTTCCACGACCCGGCCCGAGGACAGGGCTCAGTACGTGGTTAGTAACAGTCCTGGTCATATTTGGTCATATATTCATCAACTACTGACTCTGGAGCGGCTGTTATTGAAGTGGAAATAAACTCAAAAAGAATAAACAGGTGACCATGGAAGGTAGCCAGGGAAGGAACCAGGTTCAAGTTCTGTGACCCTGTTTGCACCCACCGTCATCCTCCCCAGAAACACTGAATGGGGGCCTCTTCAGTCGGTGGGGCTAGAGGACCCATGGGGGTTAACACATGTGCTGACTTCACTCTGGTCAAAAAGCACATGCCCCGACACATGGGGCTATCCAGCTGGGAGTCATCTTCTGGCTTCCTCCCCCACCCGGCTAATACTGCACACTGGCGGGGGAGGGGGTGGGGTGGGGTGGGGTACAGCCAGTTCCTCTCGGGAGCTTGGGCCTCACCAGCAGCAGTGGCACAGGGATGGAAGCAATGGCCCTGGTGGTTAGATAGCTCTCTGCTTTGGAAGAACAAGTTTCTGGATTTTGTGTTGTGTTTTTTGGTGTTTTTACTTACTTAAAAAACAGGATCAAAAAGAACTGTTTCAGCTAACCTCTCTAGCAGATATTGCTCATGAAGAGTTACAAAAGCAAATGCAAGTCCTGGAGGCTTCTCCCCTCCGTTCCTGGGCCCACCGACTCCCCACACCGATCACCGCCCGTGGGCTCCAGGCCCCCCGTCCCCCCCGCCAGCGGACTCTACTCCGGAGTGCCCTGGACAAGGGAGCTTCGGCCATGTCAGGAGTACAGCAGCCCGGGTTCGGCCCAGGGCCGCCCTAGACACACGAGCGGGGAGAGACCACGAATCTGCTTGGACAGAAGAAGTGACCAGCAGACAGAGTTGTCGGTTTTTGTTTTTTTTTGTTTTGTTTTTTATTTTCCCTTGTCCTATGCTATGGTTATCAGAAATATTGTAATTAAGCAACAGGTACCATTTTAACAGGTCTTCTGTGTGTGGCGTCACAAGCAAAATCAGTTTATAATTGTGCAATATACAGATAGATATATCAAAATTCCACTGTTTTTTGTGTCTAGTTGGTGCATTAAATAAAAGGGACAGAAAAACTAAAGGCAAAACTAAAAAGCGAAACAAAGCCAGACTCAGGATCTAGAGCACAAGCAGCTGAGGCGGGCAGGCGGGCGACACTGTAGGAGGGTACCGCTTACCTGACCCCTTTTCTGCGGAGCTGTCTCCCAAGGTGACTTCTCAAATTGTCAGGGGGGGGGCTTCCTCCCAGGGGCTGCTCTCCTCGCACCTGTCCTGCCTCCATCCCAGGGGCCTTCTAGACCCTAAGACTGACCCCAAGGAGAGCAAGGCAGGGAAGACTGGCCTAAGTGGGGGGAGGGGTACCCGGGGGACAGGGCGCTCAACAGGCAAAAGCCTGTGCAAGTAGCCTGACTGGGCGGGGACTGCGGTGGGCTGTCAAGATGAGAGCAGGTAACAACAGACGGGGCACACCCCACCTTCCACAACCAGAGCTGGGCTCCTCTGCAAACCTCCATGCCCAACTCCAAAGGACAGGTCAGAGGTCAGCTCCCCGGGGACTGCTCACAAAGGTCCTCAGGTGGCTTCAGGCTGGAGTGCCCTTGGCCCCACCCTTCAGCCGAGCTCTCAGGCATGGCTGCAAGTAGATTGACCTCAGCACTGGGGCCAAAGTTTGCTGTGATTCTTTCAGAAATATCAACATGGACTTTTCTGCCACCTGTTTTCTAGGTTTTCCTTCTAAATCTTGAGATTCAGTCTCAGTGTTCAAATTTTCTCCTTTACTATGTCATTATAGACCCTGGAGGAGGCAGTCTCCTAGCGATTTCGAACAGTTAGTTAGACAACGCCTTTTCTAAAGCTTGACACAATCTCTAAAAGTGGAGAAAAGAACAGGTTCTTCCGAGGGTAGCTGGTTTGCTGACGGACCCCGCTGACAACACAGAGCATGGAGGCCGGGGCTGCTGACACCCTTTCTGTGGGACACCGAGCAGTCCTCATGGACCTAGCGGCCCGTCACCACCTGGTTACAGGTCAGAGGGCCCATCACTGAGAAAGGCTTTTCCGCACCCAACCTCTTTCAGGGCTCCCTCCAGAGCAACGACCTGAGGGGACAGGGGCGGGATAGGGGCAAGCTGTGTGTGCCTGGGCCCATGGAGGACCCCCTGAGCCGGGGTGGGGCACAGCTGGCAGGGCTGCCTGCACCCAGGTCACCGACTCACGGTGCCTGGACCTGAGGCAGAAGAGGAAATGGATGGAGGGGGGAAGACAGAGGGTGGAGTCCACGGAGCCTTGGGCACCAGCTGCAGCTGGGGGAACAGGGAGGGATGCTGCTGGCTGGCCTTAGGCCCCGGAGTGCCTGTCAACTCCTGACTGGGCTGCCAAGGCCCTATTGCACGGGACCAGGCATGCTGCATCAAATCCAGACCAGCCCTGAGCCATGTCTTTTCAGTGACCCACTGCACCGCGGCAAACTGGCCAGCTGTCCCTTTGAAGGTGCCCAGTGAGTGAGGCCATTATCAGAGGCCATGAGCCTTTTGTCCTCTGAGGAAGAGGAGCTCCGAAGGCCTCTGACCCTCATCAGATTGCCCAACCCACTTCCCTTGCTGGGGAGGAGTCAGAAGAGAAGCCAGAAGGTTTGACAGCAACTGCAGGCATCAGGAATCAGGCTGACAGGTTCCACTGTGGGGCTTGCTTTTATAGCATACGAAAATGGGTACAGAGAGGCTAAACAGGCCAGCTACCACTATGAACCAAACAGGGCAAACTCCCTTGTTTCTAACCATTCTGGAAGAGACAAACACTGCTTTATCTTAAGCTACTGATTGGAACTGTCAACTATGGTTCCCAACCACTAAGACTGGCAAGGAAGGGCTACATGATTTCTATGATGTTTCGCTCCTTCAGGATCACACCAGAACAAGGAAGCCGGGGACAAGAAGGGAAACACACAAGACAACACACATTTGACAGGTCACTGCAGCAGCTCACAGGTGACGTGCTTGTGGGTGTTTCTGGAAGCTACTTTGATAAGGTACTTGTCAGTTGGACAGGTTTAGATAGAAGAGACATCTCTGTAAACACAGAAAAGGATATACCAATATGATGGAGATATGCAGCTAGATAAGGACTTCCTGAACAGACAGGAGGGTACCAAAAACCAAACAAACCAACAAACAAAAAACCGCGGCAAGTCCAGCCCGAGCCCGAGCCCGAGCCCCTTACTGTCTGGCAGGCGGCAGCACAAGGAGGAGCATCTGCTAACACGTCTGCCCAAGCTGCTACTCTGGAACTGAAGATGGAACAACTTCAAGTTCAGGGTTGGAACAGTGCTTCACTCTGTCTACCTAGGAGCACAAATTCGTGTTGCTCTGTTGTTCCCTGTGGAGGCCCCGAAATGCAATGGCTAGCTCCACTTGGCTGGCTGCAGCAGAAACCAGGGCCTCTGAAGGCCTTGGAACAGTGGGTGGGCCGGGCCCGGCAAGGGGAGGGGACAGGGCAGGAAGGGGCGCATTGGCTCAGGGGACAGTGGAGCAGTGCGGCTGGCACAGAAAGGAGAAAAGAGAAGGAAAGGATGGAAGAAACCAAAGAGTGAAATGAAAGGGAAGAAACAATGAAAGGAGAGAAGAAAATACACTCAGGAAGTCCTTATAAAATCGCAGCAAACACTTAGAGTTTCGAAGCTTCGTGGGAACCCTATGTGCTAATCCCACTTGAAAACAAGCGCAGATATATACAAAGACAGGTAGCTATGAACACCGTCACTTCTGGTGGCTGGTGTGAGCAAGTGTCACCCTGGCCAAGCCAGTTTTCTCTCAGAGCATCTGTTTGTTTTAAAGTGGGAACATGAAGACTCAATAGTGCAAAGATTTCTAAGCTGTCCCTAAAGTGGTAGAATTGGAATCTAACTGGAAGAACAGTTTTCCTGCCCCGCCCAGTCCACTAGGTCCCTAACTACCAGTTGAAGACGGCCTGGAGTGACTAGGAGCTCCTCCTGCCCATTGCGCTGGGCCTGCTGTGGCCTTGGCTGGCTGCCTCCGTGGCACCCTCTGGAGGATGGCCCTGAGAGTGACCAGTACCAGCTCACCCTCAGCCATGGTCTCCTCTGGCTCAGGACTGGGGGGGACAGGGGCTACTCTTCTGTGCTGGGCAGGGTCCTGGTTGAGTTTGGAGGAGGGGCTGGCATTGGACCAGACTTGGCCCGCCATGGGTGGTCTTGCAGGGGCCGGAGCCACTTGCCACCGGGACCTGTCACTCCTGCCGTGGCTGGGAGAGGAGCGGGGGAGCTGGGGGTGCGGGCAGGAGGCAGGGGCACCAATGGCACAGAAAACAAGGGTGCTTTCTAAACTGCTTTGTTCCTAACGACCACCAGCAGTGTGCCACTCTTGCCCCTCACAGGGAAAAAGGGGTGGGTGGGAGGGCAGGTACAGGCATAGCCTAAGCAGCCTGACAAACAGCTTGTCTGGTCAGTAGGATCTGCAGCAAGCCTTGTTGAAGGAGCCTAGTTTAGAAAAGTGCAAAGCTACTTCTGGCCCTGGTTAGGTCTCCAACCTGACTGTGCTTGTCGGTTACGAAAAACATCCCAATGCTCCAACTACTCCCACCCTGAAGCCACGAAACTCTAAGTTTACTGAAAGAAAAAAAAATATTTTTTATTTCAGTGAATCGGGAAGCTTTGTCAGAGCCCTACCCATAAGGAGAAGAGACAACAGCTGCCTTTATTCTTGTGGGTTTGCTTTGTCAATCCCCTCAGTTGAAAGTCAGCTAACTCTCTCTGTCACGGGCGTCCGGCTGTCCACAGGCTCCTCTCTGTTAGGCCTCGGCATGGAGGATGAGACAATGTCTTTCCGTTCACCCTCCCCTCGGTGTTTGTACTTTTCGGCGGCGGCGGCGGGGGCAGCAGGAGCCACCGTGGGCTGAGTCTTAGCTGGTTCCTTGGGGCAGCCGTCGCTCTCCAGTGAGCCTCCTCGGGCCATCTTCTCTTCTTTGCAAAAGCTGCTGCTTAAGTCCTGAGGCTCAGGGGAGCTTTTGGGGTCCTTGGAGCTTTCGGGCTCAGGCGGGGGCAGGGGCGGCAGCGGAGCTGCGGGGGCCTTGGGGGACTCCGAGTGGTGGTGGTGGGTGTGGTGCTCCTTCTTGGGGGGCGAGGAGGTGCTGCTGCGGCCCTTGGGGCTGCTCTCCTTGCTTTTCCGCCCGGGGCTCCTGCAGGTCTTCAGCCCTCTGCCGCTCTTCTCGCCCATGGCGGACACCAACAGAGGTTTCACCACTTCCTTGACCTCGATGCTCACAGTCTCCCGGGTCTTGCGCTTCTTGATTGGGAGCACGGTCTCGTGCACAGACCGGATGGAAGACTCTTTCACCGCTTTCTTCTTGGCCTCAGCAGCGGCGGAGGCCACCACACCGCCAGGCTTCCGGCCTCGCTTCTTGGGAATGGCCTGGGGGTCGGCCTCGGCTTTCCGCTTCCTGCCAGGGCGCTTGATGACCATGACCTGGGTGGATGTGGTCGCCCCGCCCCCTTCTGCCTTGCCCCCTGCCGAGCCTTGGAAAGGCATCTTGACGAGGAGTTTGCCGGAACCCTTCTCCATGGCCCTCTTTACCTGCATGCCCTCAGACGCTGCGGCCTTGGGTCTTGCAGCGCCACTGCCTTTGGGCCGGCCCCGACCTCTGCCAGTTCCAGGAGCTTTGGGAGATTTGGGCTTCTTAGGTGGTTTCTGCTCTCGCCGGGAAGGGCTCCCTCTCCCCGTGACCGTGAAGTCAAAATCATTAGGGTCCAGGGAGGTGTCGCCTACCTTTTCGAAGTATGCAATGAGCTCCACTTTAGAGCGGAAGGCTTTGCCCTGGGGACTGGGGGGAAATGGAGAGACACAAAGAAGGATTAGCAGCTGTCCTGGCCTGGCCATATGGAGATCAGCAGCACGTAGGATGGAGCTATGACTTGTAAAACTTGCAAACACGAGCCCAGAGGAGAAGGCCAAGCCTCAGAGGATGCCCCCTCATGCCCAATCCAGCCACCCATGGGGTCAGACCACATTCTGTTGGTTGGTGACTGGGCCTGATCTGCTTCTAGAATAGTCCTCTATCTGAGCTCAGGCAAGTCGCTGAACCTCTCCTCGCAGGGTTACTCAGACATCGCCATTCACTGTATCCAGGTGCCAGCCAAGCCCCAACTGTCAAGAAACTGGCTAAGACCTAACCAACCTCTTTCAGCATCGCTCCAGCATCCCAAGCCTTCAACCAAGAGGCCAGTAAGTAGCTAAGGAATCCACGAATAATAAGGATTGAGTGTAATTAAATGAAACTACACTCAAGTGTTCTTCAAAAACTGCTATCCCTTTCTAGATCAGTCTAAGGGTATAACTGAAATGTTCATCTTCCCTGCTGCCCTGAGCTCCGATTCTGGAAGCCCCTCGGTGTCAACAGCACACACTCAACTGCCAACCAAGGCTGCACAAATAATGAAGGCATGGTTTCTCTCAGAAGCCTCACTAGAGGGCACACCCTTCCCCAAATGGACCCCAAATCACACAGAATTACACTAGACTGGATGCCACGAACTCCCTCCTTCTTCTGTCTCCCAGCAGTGACCACCGCCCCTCAATGAACATTGCAAGACTGTTCTCTGCCACCACCCCACCCCAGAGGAGGACAGGAGGAGCAGGACCTGCCCAGGGGGTTCTTACTGGAGGTCTCCCTGCCAGCCCCCCCCCCTGGAGGCAGGGCTCTGTGCTGTGCACCTGCCCACCCAGCCCCCACTTACTTGATCAAGTACACATCATACTTCCCAGCTGAGCGCCCAGATTTCCTTTGCTTCAGTTTTCGTGTCCACCCTTCTGGCAGGGTGGGGTCGTCATACATCGGTCCCCGGTCACGAATGATTGAACGCCGTTGTTTGGGGGAGGCAGAGGCCTCTGGGACGGCTGGGGCAGAACCTGCCCCTTCAGATGTTTCTGCCTTTCCGGCCTCGGCTGGCTCAGCAGAGTGATGGGCAGATGGCTGAAGAGACTCATGCTTGCCCTCTTTGTCTTCTTTCTTATCTTTCTTCAACTTCTTCAATTTCAGGGGCTTGTCCTTGTGACCCTGGAGGTCTTGGTCTTCTGACTTTTCTTCCCTGAAGTATTAAACAAGCATGTAAGAATCCCAGAGAACACACCCGTTTGCAGAAACAAGCAGCGCCAGTGGGCTGGGGTTGTCCCTCACAGGTCAAGTCGCTGGGAGGTGGGTCAACCCCTGTGTACCCTCTAGGCCCTCCCCCCCCCCCATCAGCATGCAGTGCCCAGTCAGCCCTGGCTGTCAGCCCAGCTTCTCGCTCTGTGGTTTTCTCTGATCAGACAGGCTAGGCGGCGCCACAGGAGAACCCACAGCAATGGGGACCCTACTCACGAGCAGCGCCACCTAGAGGCAGAACAAAGCCCGGCACGACGCACTGGTGAAGCCCAGGCTCTTGTACCCCCAAATGCTCCTTCCCAAGACTTGGCACCTGGAGAGGGCCAGAAGAGAGCCCTAACCGTCCCAGTGCAAACAAGACACCCTTTTGCCCAGACACTGATTAGGAGCAGCTTCTACCTTGTCAGCTTCCTGGACCATAGGGTCAGCATCTGGCTCTACTGCTAGGTCACAAAGTAGCCATCTGCAGGTGGTGTGTCAAGGCCCCAGGATCACAGCCACCTCTTAATGGCAGGCAGACCTAGGGCTTATGCTGAGGAGGTAGGAGGAAGAGCTGTGGGTTTGACAGTGGCCATAGGCTGATCTCCACAAACAGTGCCCTCCTCTAGGACTGAGCAAATGGGAAGGCCAGGCCATGCTTGCCCTGTGTCCCCAGCCGGGAAGTCTCCTTCCCTCAGGGCTTAGGGCTCTGCCCCATCTCTCTACTGAAAACCAGGACTCACTTAGCGCCTGTCAGAGCAGCATGCAATTTCTGAGTCTTAGACTCTTGATGGGAAATGAGGAAGAGACTTCGGAAGCTGACGGTGGCTGACCGACTAGGCTTTGGACCTGGCCCAACAGACAACCATGAATAAAGGATGGCAGAAGGCAGCGTGGCAGAGGGAGCCCCCAAAAAGGCTACTTTGCAGTTGTGCACAGACTAGACTCCCCACTTCCACACTATTCATAATATGATTCACAGTCTGAAAAACGGGCGGGCTTCTAGGGTCCAGGGAAGGTCTGGCTCTCTGGAGTTCTCTCCAAAGAATTTCAACAAACCCAAGCCAAGGACAAACCACAGGCCACAAGGAACTCCTGGTTAAACACAGCCAAGGATGGTGGCACCATTCCTTAGGGGTGATAGGAAGTTAGTGAGTTTGCGTTTCCAAGAATGACGAGGCTTGGATTAAAATAAGAATGACCACGGTTTCTAAACTTAGGACCTCTTTTTGTTTTCAAAGGACACGAGGTCTTGGCCGTGCTCCCTACAACACGGATGCTTAGCCTATTAGTACTTGAACACACACTGACGGGACTGCCAATGCAAGCCAGGCTCGAGCTGCAGGCAGAGGAGGAGAACCAGCCAGCTCGTGACAGAGGAGGCCCTCTTTCCTTGTGAAGGAAGCAAAAGAATCCCATACTTTGATGTTGAGCTGAAGGGCGGCTGGCCCCATGCAAACCATCCAAGCTGAGCAGGGACCACTTTGATGAGGAGGCATCACCCTGCTGCCTCCACCATCAGTGCGCAGGCCTGTGTGAGGAGTAGCAAGCCCAAGGGTATGGTCACCACTGAGAGAGGAAAACAGGGGGAAATAGGCAGGAGTTCTGGACTGAATGATGGCGTACTGGGAACCCTAACCTCCACGCCTTTGGGAACGGGCAAGTCTTTGTTCTAGGCATGAGGCAGGACTTGTGTAGGGTGTGTCTGGAGTTCATCTCATTGGAGACAGAAAAACAATCAGACAAGCTCTGGAGAGAACAGAGACGGAGGAGTAGAAGCAGGGCCCCAGTGAATGAGCCTCCTACCTGTGAGACTCAAGTGCGCTTTGTCAAAGGCAGCTGCGTAAGGTGTACTGGAACAGCACGAAAGAAGCGAGACAGCCAGCGGCTACCCCGTGTGCGCATTTGGAAAGGAGAGGCGGGCCACTGGCCCACGTGACAAATGGTTTCTTGCTGAGAGCCTACTGTGTCCAAGGGCTCAGGAGAAGACAGTGAGCAAAGAAACCTGGTTGCTGCAGTTGTCAAGGATCAAGCAGATGAATGTGTGCCGAATTCAGTAACAGCTGCGAGGACAGGTAGGTGTCCTCTAGCCGGGGCTGGACGCACTCTGGCTCAGTGGACAGGATCACATGAAGGCATCAAGGTGGTGTCAGCGCCTACGGGAGCCCACAGTCACTGAGGGTTTCTAGCTGTGTCCTAGGTGCAAAGACCTGGCTGTAAAGGGGAAGACCTAGCAATCAAGGGGCCTTGAACTTTAGCTGGTGGCACTGTGGGCTAAGCATTGGGCTGCTAGCCACAAGGTCAGCAGATGGAGCCCATCAGCTGCTCTGTAGGAGACAGTGGAGGTTTTCTGCTTCCGGGAAGACTTCCAGGCTCACAAACCCTATCTAAGCAGGGTCAGGATTGAGTGGAAACCCTCTGCACGGCACACAACAATACCAAGAGTGGCTTTAGCTACACGAGTCCCTTAATTTTCAATTGAAAAGAATTTGAGGCAAAAATGACACTGGTGGTTGTTGTTAGGTGCTGTGGAGTCGGTTCCGACCCATAGCGACCCTGTACAGGGTTTCTGAGGCTGTAAATCTTTACGGGAGCAGAAAGCCTCATCTTTCTCCCACGGAACAGC
>NW_006408963.1:958122-959929 GCF_000296735.1 Chrysochloris asiatica
GAGGCTGTAAATCTTTACGGGAGCAGAAAGCCTCATCTTTCTCCCACGGAACAGCTGGTAGTTTCGAACTGCTGACCTTGCAGTTCGCAGCCGATTCATAACCACTACACTACCAGAGACACTGTGCTTGTCAATTGTGCTCATTGAGGAGCAGAAGGGGGTTTTCTTCTATATTTACAATCAAATGTAGAAAGTCTGCCCTTTACCGAAGAGCCTGGAGGGCAAAGGAAGCCTGGCTCACTCACAGCACATTCCAAGACTCGGCCTGTGGCACTCAGCCGCTCCCTGGCTCACCGGCACACCACACCAGCGCAGGGCCTCTGCCATGTGTAGGGAGTAGGACTGGCCCTTTGATCTTCTCTGATCATGCCACACACACATACACACACACACACACACACAGAGACACAGAGTTTCGATGATTAGAAGAATTGCCCACGCCTTTCGCAAGTTCTATATAACACATTAGAGTTGGAATCATCTATCCTCACAAGAACCATCTCTTCAATGTTACAGATAAAATACATGGCCAGGCCTTGTTCCTGCCGCGCTCTGCAATTTGTCATGCTGTGGTGGCTTGTCTGGTGCTGTGATTCTGGACGCTCTGCCCTGGGAATTTTAAATACCAGTGTGGTGGTGGTTAGTGGTTATGTGCCATGGAGTCGGTTCCGACTCATAGCGACCCCGTACAGGGTTTCCGAGGCTGTAAACATTTATGGGAGCAGAAAGCCTCATTTTTCTCCCACGGAACAGCTGGTAGTTTCGAACTGCTGACCATGAGGTTCACAGCCCGATTCGTAACCACTACTAGGGTCACCCATTTCATTTTTGACCATTTCCAATTTTCCTAGATTCTTACTTCGTACATTCCATGTTCTGATTATTAATGGATGTTACAGTTTTTTCTCCTCATGTAGTGTTGTGCCCCATCAGGGGCTTTACTCTATTTGCGTCATCACGGTCCACTCGACTTTGAGGCGGCAGCTCTTCCCCAGTCGTATTTTGAGTGCCTTCCAACCTGAGGGGCTCATTTTCCGGCACGCTATCTGACAGTGTTTCTCTGCTCTCCATAATGTTTTCCAGTGACTAAAGATTCCGAAGTAGTCTGTCTCTCTTTCCTTCTTCCTAGTCTGTCTTTGTCTGAAAGCTCATCTGAAACCTGTCCACCCTGGGTGACCCTGCTGGTATTTGAAATACCCGTGCCATAGCTTCCAGAATCACAGCAACTCATAAGCCACCACAGGATGACAAATTGACAGACGAGTGAGTAGTGGCCACATGGACCTCACCAGCTGGAATACACACAAATCAAATTGACTACATCTGTGGAAAGAGATGATTGTAAAGTAAAAACAAGGTCAGAGGCTCATGCAAGTTCAGGCTGAAGCTGAAGAAAATGACAAGTCCATGAGAGTCAAAATACGTCGAGTATATCCCACCTGATTTTAGAAGCCATCTCAAGAACAGATTGGATGCATTAGATATTAATGACTAAAGACCAGAAGAGCTGTGGGATGACATCACGAGCATCATACAGGAAGAAAGTAAAAGGTCACTAAGACGACAGGAAAGAAAGAAAAGACCTAAATGGATGTCAGAAGAGACTGAAACTTGCTCTCCAGTGGGGAGATGCTAGAGCAAATAGAAGAAGTGAGGAGGTATGAGAGTTAAACAGAAAATTTCAAAGGTCAGCTGGAGAAGACAGTCAAATATTAACGAAATGTGCAAAGACCTGGAGTGAGAAAACCAAAAGGGAAGAACACGCTCAGCATTTCTCAAGCTGAGGGAACTGAAGAAAAAATTTAAG
>NW_006408963.1:961015-964602 GCF_000296735.1 Chrysochloris asiatica
TTCATTCTTCTTGGATCAACTATCAACACTCATGGAAGCAGCAGTCAAGAAATCAAAGGACGTAGTGCATTAGGCAAATCTGCTGCACAAGACCTTTTTAAAGTGTTGAAGAGCAGAGACGTCAGCTTGAGGACTAAGGTGTGCCTGACACAGCCATGGTACTTTCAATAACCTCTAATGCATGGGAAAGCTTGACAGTGAATAAGGAAGTCTGTAGAAGAATTGATGCTGTTGAGTTATGGTGTTGGAGGAGAATACTGAAAGTACCATGGGCTGCCCATAGAACCAACAGATCTGTGTTGGAAAAAGTGCAGCCAGAGTGCTCCTTGGAGGCCAAGATGGCCAAACTTTGTCTCTTATACTTCAGACATATTGTGAGGAGGGACCAGTCGCTTGAGAAGGATTTCATGTTTGGTAGGGCTGAGGGTCAGAAAAGAGAGGAAGATCCCCAGTGAGACGGATTGGCAATGTGGCAGCATCAATGGGCTCAAGCATGGCAACAATAGTGAGGTTGGCCCAGGATCAGGCAGTGTTTCGTTCCACTGTGCACAGGGTTGCTATAAGTTGGTACCAACTCGATGGCAACTAACAACAACAACAAAAGCATTAAGCAACAAAGGTATCACTCGGTGGACTAAGGTGTATGTGACCCTTGGTATTTTCAAGAGCCTCATGTGCATGCGAAAGTTAGAGAATGAATAGAAAGGACTGGGAAAGAATTGACGGTGTTGGCAAAGAGTACCGAAAGTGCCATGGGCTGCCAAAAGAACAAACCAATCTGTCTTGGAAGAAGTACAGCCAGAATGCTCCTTAGCAGCCAGGATGGCCAGACTTCATCTCTCAGACTTCAGACAGTCCCTGGAGAAGGACATCATCATGATAGAGGAGGCCGGCTCTTACCAAGATGGACTGACCCAGTGCCTGTAACAATGGACTGCAGCATGGAAAGTGGGAGGACAGGGCAGGACAGGGCAGCCTTTCATTCTGTTGACGGCACATAACAAAAACAACAACAAAGACTAATGATGTGAAACATCTTTTCACGCGCTTATACGCCATTTGAATATGTTATTTGTAGAAAGATCTATTCAGATTCTTTGTGTTTTGTTGTAGAGTTGTAATTTCCAGCTCCAAGGTCATGATTACTTACCCCTCTGTTTCCTTCTAAATGCTTCATAGTCTATCTAGTTCTGACATTTAAGTCTTCACTCTGTTTAGAACTATTTTTTGTACACAGTGTGTACTTTTTGTATGAAGTGTGTACTTCATTCTTTTGCATGTGGAAATTCAGCTGGCCCAGCACCATTTGTTGAAGTGACCATTGTCTTGGCATCTGACACTCCACTCCCAGCCTAACCCCCACCTTACACAGCCGTTTGACTCTTATAGAAGTAAACTGCTATGCCTAGTCTCCTGTGGAGTCACTGGTGGGTTTGGACCTCCAAGCCACTGTGTGACCAGGGTTCCTTCCAACCTCACTAGCTGTTCCTTTTTCAAATTTCCTGTCGCGAACACGGTTTTTCTTACCTTTGTATACTTTATGTAAACAAGTTTTTACACACCTAAAGAGTTAGCGCCTTTTGTTGAGGAACAAAGTTGTTGCCAAAATTAATTTAACATGGAGTGCTGGTGCCGTGCTGTAGGATTAGCACTCAACCTCGAGGTTGGTTAGAACCGCAAGGTCAGTGGTTCAAATTCACCAGCTGCGAGTTGGAGCCAACTCAACAGCACTTAACAACCAAAGTGCCCGTGACCACCTGTCTTGTCAGTTCATTATGTGTTGCTGCGACACTGAAAGCTATGCTACCAGGATCTGAACTATCAGCAGGGTCACCCATGGTGGACAGGCTTCAGCTTGAGCGTCCAGGCTAAGGCAGACTCGGAAGGAGGCGAGGAGGATTATTTCTGAATGTTTAGTCACTGACACCCTTCTGAAGAACAGCAGAGTGCCAGCAGATGAGCCCCTCAGGTTGGAAGACACTCACAATACCAATGAGGCAGAGTTATCACCTCCAAGTAGATTGACCATATGATGATGTGAATGGAATAAACTTCCGCTGATGATGGGGCACAACTCAAAATGAGCAAAAATAGCTAGCTATAAACACCCCATTCACAATCGTAATGTGGACTTTCTGAAGTATATATAAGTCTAGGAAAATTGGGAGTTATCAAAAATGAAATGGAACACATAAAATAGATACCCTACACATTAGTGAGCTGAAATGGACTGGTATTAGTTATTTTGAACCTCACAGTCATGTGGTTTATTATGGTGGGAACAACAAACGGAAAAGGAATGGCATCATATTCATCATCAAAACGAACATTTCAAAATCAATCTTGAAGTATAATACTGTCTGTGATAGAATAATATCCATATGCCTACAAGGAAGACCAGCTTGTGAGCAGCTTTGGCAGCACACAGAGGCCTGGCAGAGCAGATTCGAGCAGGCAACAGGAAAGGTGTGATTTCTTCTTTTCCCCCCATGCTCCTCTAGTGACCAGAAGTGTGGCCAACTCCCACCCTCATCCACCCCCAGAGCCGACCCTACTTGGCAACACTTCAGAGCCACATGGTTGGGATCCACGTCATAGTGAGGTAGGGACTGGCTGTGTCACTCTGGTGTACTGCTGTGCTTCCTGGAATCTACAAAACCCACAGTCACC
This sequence comes from Chrysochloris asiatica, assembly GCF_000296735.1. NCBI lineage: Eukaryota > Metazoa > Chordata > Mammalia > Afrosoricida > Chrysochloridae > Chrysochloris > Chrysochloris asiatica. The sequence goes on from NW_006408963.1 coordinate 963,686, forward strand.
AAACCAGCATCTGAAAAAGTCATCCTGCCCTCAGCTTACCTGTGGTGCTAACAGACACTGAAACCACCATGAACTACTTCCGGATTAAATGTCTTGAACATAGATAACTCCGGAAGCCAATGGGAATTCCATCTCGGGCCAGGAACTCTGCTGTCACATGCTTTCCACAGCTACCTATGAGCTCCTTGAATTGCAGGAGCCCCCCCAGAGATTTCTCCCCTCTGGGTTCAACAAATGTACTATTTGTTTTTACAAATACAACAACTTCACAATGCCCCAGAGACAACAGATAATTTTAGCTCACACAAAGAAACAAGAGAGAATGACTCAGACAAAATCACTAAGATGCAGAACTAGAAGACGTTTCTGAGGAAGAAAAGGCATCAGAACTAACTGAAAAAGAATCCAAAAGGATGACAATTAGGTACTTTCAAAGGGTTGACAGAAAGATCAAGGAAAACAATGAGAACTCCGAAGAAATTTAGAAGAATTTAGGAAAACAGTACAAAAACAAACAGATAAAATAAATGCAAATTTTAAAACAATACAAAACCTGTAATTAGAAATCCTAAAGATTAATACTAAGATCTCGGAAATGGACAATACATTAAAAGGGCAAAGGAGGAGGTGCCCAGCACTGGAAGTCCAAATGAGTGAGCCTGAAGAGAAATCTCTCAATACTAGTATGCTATAAGAACGATGAGAAAGAAGAATGAAAAAATCTGAAAAAGGCCTAAGAGTCATGTGGGATACGATGAAGAGGAACAACTTATGAGTGATTGGAATTCTAGAGCAGGAAGAGACGATAAAAAGCACAGAGAAAATTGTCCAAGACTTGTTAGAAGAAAACTTTCCAAACATCCTGAAAGATGAGAAGATAAGAATAAAAGCTGAACGAACCCTAATAGGATAGATCG
>NW_006408963.1:964702-982150 GCF_000296735.1 Chrysochloris asiatica
CCCCAATCACCAAGACATATCATAATCACACTTTGCAAAATCAAAGACAAGGAAAGAATCCTGAGAGCAGCTTGGGAAAAATAAGAAGTTCCCTACAAAGAAGAACACAGAACTTCCAGATGGTAAGGAAGTCAATGAGATTTCAAGATAAAACAGACTGTTTAAAGCAGGAGGAAAACTAATAAATTACAGGGAAACCTCAAAGAAAAATAATACACTTGCACTACAAAATAAAAAAACAGGAAAATCAGAAAGACTTAGTAAACATTAACACAACAGAAAGAATACAGTGGAATGCAAGGTCAGTTTGGAACATAAGGTCAGTGGTTCTAGCTCACCAGCTTCTCCTAGGAAATCCTACACAGGGTCGCTATGAGTTAGAATCGACTTGACAGCACTTAACAACAACACAACAGAAGTGAAAATGACCAAGAAAACCCACAAACAAAATGAACTCAGCATAGACAATTAATGTGGAACAAAGAAACCAGCAGTACAAAAACCAAACCAAAACAAAACAAACTGATAACAGTCAATTCATACCTATTGATAATTACACTGAATGTAAGTGAATTAAACGTCCCAGTTAAGAGACATAAAGAATAGAACCCTTCAATATGCTGTCTACAAAAGACATCAAAAAGATGATGGAGACAGCTTAAATGCCCATCAACACAAGAACTGTTAAGCAAACTTTGGTATATACAATGGAATACCATAAAACGTTGAAGAATAATGATGAATCTGTGAAACACCTCACAACATGGTTGAACCTGCAAGACATTTTGCTGAATGAAATGACTCAATTCACAGAAGGTCAAGTATTCTATGAGATCAACGTTGTAAAAAGTTAATAAATAAAAGGTTTTCTTGAAAAAAGAAACCATCTGTGATGCTTAAGGGGGGCTGGGGATTAGGGAAAATTATTCAAGGGCAGGCAAAATACAACAAAAGGTAGGCTGGCAGAGGCAAGATGAAGGTAGCAGGAGACACAGGGAGGAATGAACAGAGGTCAATGCTGTTACGTGTTCAGACATGTAATGAAGCCAAGTCTAGGATTTGGTGAATGGAAAACTTCTCTGTAAACCTTCACTCAATTCACAATAAAGAGTTAAAACAGAAAAAGAAATGATTGATATTCAACCATTCAAAAGGTAACATACATCAGGACTGATTGAGATTGTTGCAATGTAAAAACGTTTTGTAACAAAATTGTTGCACATGTAAAGGTAGATGTTTTGTAACAAAAGGAGGGGAGTGGTGGATCTTGCAGTCCAGGAGTGGAGGTCCCTGGGATCATCAAGGGAGAAGAGTGGAGTGCGGGCCCCTATCCAGAGAAGCAGCGACACCAGAGATGGAGGCAGAGATGATGACATGGAGAGATGGAGCGGCTGGGGACTGTAGACCCAGAGAGGGAGAGGGGTTGTGTGCTGACGACCAAGGGGGCAGGCTTGCGGGATGTACCCTTTGGTAGTTTGAATGGTTGTATATTCCTGCATGCTTTCATGTACAGTCAAAAAAAAAAAGCCGGATGGATGCATTGCATGGAGGGGATTGTAATCATTACAAGGAAACAAAATACCATAGGATGAAAGTAAACTATCAATCAATTCACAATAAAAATTTGAAAAAAAAGGGGGGATGGGGATAAGATTCTTATGATTCAATTATTAATAATTGTTATCATGACTAATTTGCGACTGTCACAATTGTAAAGGTAGAAGTTTTGTTACAAAAACAGGGGAGTAGCTAATCTTACACAGAGAAGAGCACAAGCGGAATGTGGGACCCTATCCAGAGAAGTATCGACACCACAGATGGAGGCAGAGATGGGGACACAGAGCGAGGGAGCAGCTGAGGACTCTAGATTTATGGAAAAGAGGGACTGAGAGCTGGCAGAATGTGCCCTTTGGTGATGCAAATTATTATATATGCACGAGTGTTTAAAAAAAAAAAAGAGCTAAAATGAATAGAGAGAAATACTGTTAACTGATGGTATATGGAGGTGATTATAATCATTGTAATGAAAAGAAGTTCATGATTTGTTGAATGTAAAACTGATGCTCTGCCCTGTAAACTTTCACTTAATTCACAGTAAAAAACTTTAAAAAAAAAGAGGTAACATACGATCAAGAACCAATGGCACTGAAGGCATTGGCAAAGAACAAGGCCCCGGGAATTGATGGCATACTAATTGAAATCTTTCAACAAACTGATGCAGCACTGGAGGCACTCACTCATCTCTGCCAAGACATTTGGAAGACAGCTGCGTACGTGGCCAATTGATTGGAAGAGATACATATTTATGCCCATTCCAAAGAGAAGTTACCCAATAGTATGCAGAAACCATTGAAAAATATCATTAATATCACATGCAAGTAAACTTTTGCTCATAATTCACAAATGACTCAAAGAACTCATTGGCCAGAGGTTTAAGCCAGAGTCAGACGAGGACGTGAAATGAGTGCTGACATTAGATGTGGCTGAAAGCAAAGAATACCAGAAAAATGTTTACCCGTGCTTTACTGACTATGCAAAGGAGCCTGACTGTGTGGACCATGTAGGACATTGCGCAGAATGGGTATTCATTGTGCTTATGAGGAGCCTGCACAGTGATCAAGAAAGAGGTAGTCATCCGAACAGAACAAGGAGCTATTGAATGGTTTAAAATCAGGAAAGGTGTGTACCAGGGATGTATCCTTTCACAGTAATTAATCAATCTGTATGCTGAGCAAATAAGCTGAAAAGTTGAATTACATGAAGAAGAAGGTGGCATCAGGATTGGAGGAAGACTCATTAACAACCTATGATATGCCCATGATACAACACTGCTTGCTGAAAGTGAAGAGAACTTAAAATTCTTACTGGTGAAGCCTTCAATATGGGTAGCACTTCAGTGTAAAGAAAACCAAAAGCTTCACAACTGGACCAATATATCACATGAGAAATAGACAAGAAACTGACATTGTCAAAGCCTTCAACATTCTGGGAAGCAGCAAATAAAAAAAATTACATGACATATAGCATTAGGCCAATCTGCTACACAACGTATCTTTAACGTATTGAAGAGCAAAGATGTCAGCTTGAGGACTAAGGGGCGCCCACCCGACCCAAGCCATGGCATTTTCAGTAGCTTCGTATGCATGCGAAAGTTGTACAATGACTAAGGAAGACCATGTAAGAATTAGTGCATTTGAGATATGGTGTTGGAGGAGAATATTGAAAGTACCATGGACTGCCAGAGGAACAAACCAATCTGCGTTGGAAGTAGTACAGCCAGAGTGCTCCTTGGAAGCTAGGATGAAGAGACGTCTCTCATACTTTGGACATGTTCTCAGGAGGGACCGGCCCCTGGTTGGTAAAGTGGAGGGTCAGCATAAAAGAGGAAGACCCACGCAACAAGACGGATTGGCACAGTGGCAGAAGCAATGGGCTCACGTGTGACACAACTGAGGATAGTGCAAGAGTGGGCAGTATTTCAGTCTATTGTGCACAGGGTTGCTGTGAGTCAGAACCGATTTGATGGCATCTAACACATATTGTCTCTTCTCATCTGCATGACTATCGTGACAACCTTGGTCACTGAGTCCACTCACTGACTTCACCACGACCCCACAGAAATGACCGTTGGAACATAAAAAGGGGTGAAACGTCCTTGTTAGTGACATTAACAAGAAGGGTGACTTCAGTGACCGTGGTGCAGAGGATGACTTCATATGACCCTTTCAGTCAGGTATGGTCTCGCAACCACCACACAGTGATTGGGTGGGACTATGCAGAAAGGGTGCTGGTAAGCCCAGCAAGCTGAGAGCTTGCTAACAAGCCAAATGAAGTGCATGGAACCCTTACAGGGGTGGTGTTGTTAAGTGCCATCAAAGCAGTCCTGACTCATAGCGACTGCTGGGTTTGAACCACCGGCCTAATGGTTAACAGGCCAATGCTACAATGCACAAGGGTGTGTGGAACCCTAAGGAGGTGACTGCAGCTTTGGCATCCTGCTAGGCTTAAAATGAGCCATCACAGATGTGGGAAGAGGGGACCTTAGCCCACCCAGGGAGCAGCAGAGTGGAGCGGACCTTTTAGTCCCCAGGCCCCTATACTGAAAACTTCCTTGACTTAAGGGGCAGAGAGGTGATGAAAGAAGTGACAGGGGCAGAACCAGGACACCAGCAGGAGACAATGTGGTGTGCGTCCTGGCCTACTGAGCGAGCTGCCTTCAGGCACTTCTTGGCAGAGTTGAAAACAAGCTTTGTAATATATGCGTGAGCAGGGTAGAGGCCAGGCTGAGGGCTGAGAGAGCAGCCCTGCACGGAAGAAGAGGGATTTTGCCTGCATGCTTCCTGCTCCTGATCCCTCCTTATAGCCTGTTACTGTTGCTGTTACATGTAATTCAGTCAGTTCCGGCACCCAGCAACCCTGTGCAGAACAGAATGAAACATTTGCCTGGCCCGGCGCTTGACGTTACACTCGAACCCACTGCTGTTACTACTTCCCTAAGGCACCCCCATCAACGTGAGTATTGTCTATGAGTTCTGAATGGCCAGTGCAACGTATTAGTGAAGCCGGCAGAGAAGCAGAGAGCGTGGTCACGGGAGGACCAGTTGGTGTCAGACTGATAGAAAGGTGGGAGGATAGGGCCATGTCTGACCTGTACCTCACAGGCATCAGCCTTGGGCTGCTGCTCACCTTGGTTTTCTTCTCCTCCTGGTGAAGTCAGGCAAGGAGGTCTAATGACAACACACTAAGTCATTTTTACACACTAAGTCTGGTGGCCATGATGCTGCTCACACAAACCGAACACAATTTAGTCAGGGACGTATGTGGACAGTATTTCACCAAAGAACCCTAGAAAGGCTTCAAAGTCAGGCAAACGGCCCAGGTTTTTTAACTTTGTAATTGAGAATTGAGTTAAGGTTTACAGAGCAGATTTATATTCAACAAATCTGCTTCATAAGATCCATCATTAGATGACGGTAGCCTGTGACTATTTCCAGCATTTGATCTCTAGTCACTTTAACTCTTGCATTCCTCCCTGGGTCTCCCACTCTCTTCACCTTTGCTCTGTCAACCTCCCTCTTGTTGTATATTGCCCGCTCTGTCACTCATGGTAACTAACATGTGTCTACCCTCCAGGCCACAAATAATTTTCCCTTTTGCCCCTCCCCCCATAACCATCATAGATGGTTTCTTTTATCAAGAAAGTTTTCTTCCAACAACTCTTGGACAAATTCCTCTGTGCTTTTTCTTTTCTCTTCCTGTTCTGGAATTCCAATCACTCATAAGTTGTTCCTCTTCATGGTGTCCCACAGGACTCTTAGGCCTTCTTCAGACTTTTGCATTCTTCCTTCTCATCATTCTTGCAGCATACAAGTATTGAGAGATTTCTCTTCAAGCTCACTCACTTGGACTTTCAGTGCTGGGCATCTACTCCTTTGCCCTTTCAATGTATTGTCCATTTCTGAGATCTTATTGTATGTTTTGTATTGTTTCAAATATTTTGTCTGTTTGTTCTTGCTGTGTTTTCCTGAATGCTTCTAAATTTCTTTCTGTCTTTTCCTTGCTTTCATTGATCTTTCTATTGGTCCTTTGAAGGTACCTACTTTTCATTTTTTTAGTTCTTTTTCAGTTAGTTCTATTGCCTTTTCTTCCTCAGAAACATTTTCTGGCTCTACATCTTGGTCATTTGTTTGAGCCATTCTCTCTTGTGTGAGCGAAAGATTGTCTGTTGTTTCTGGGGCTTTGTGGGGTTGTTGTATCTGTAAAAACCAACAGTGCAGCGACAAGAAATCTTTGGTGGACTCATGGAGTTCCTGGTCCTAGATGGGAGTTTCTACTCTGTTCAGGGCACTCCATCTGGAAGTAGTTCATGGGGCCCTCGATGAGGCAGGTTTCAGTGTCTGGTAGGAAGGACCACAGGGCAGCTGGGGGCAGGATGACTGGTGGCTTTGTGGGTTTTGTAGATTCAGAGCCAAGTCCACCTGAATCTAGGAAGCAAAGTAGCACACCAAAGTGGCACAGCGTCCCCTACCTCACACGGGTGTGGCTCCCAACCACGTGGCTCCGAGTTGTCAGAGAGCAGGGTCTGCACTGGGGATGGATGACGGTGCGAGCTGGCCACACTCTTGGTCACCAGGGGAGTGTGGGGAAAAAGAAGAAATCGCATCTTTCACGTCATCCATTCCCATCTGCTCTGCCAAGCTTCCCTCCGCTGCTAAAGCTGCTCACCAGATGGCCGAGCCACATCTGACCAGCCAGCCACTCACCAGTGAGTCTCCCTCTCTTGTCATGGTCTGTCCTCCCAGCAAGCACTGCATCCACCTCTCTAACCTTTCTTCTGAAGTTCAAGGTGCACGGATTTTCATCTGTGTCTGTGATATTTGGTCTCCTGTATCTTTGTTGCAGAGGGTCTGCCATCTTGCCGGGAGTTTGTTAGGCTTCATATCCAAACTGCCCAGTTTGCTAGCAGCCAAGTGACAGGGCATGGAAGCAGCACATTAGGGCCCTATGTGGAGGGTACTTCACTTAGATTGACCCCAACTGCTACCGTGATTTGCTGAGGGGCTCCTGACAGTGGTGGAGGGGTAGAGAAGGGCTGCCGCACTCCAGGTCCATCTACGTTGTTACCATATGTACAAACCGAGGCATGCATCCAGACAGGGGTACACGTAGATTCCACTCATTACAGCCACCTCCCCAGGAAGGCTCTGGTCCGCTGTCCCACTGCAGCTTCTGCCAGCATGGGTTTGAAGTGCCTGGAAAGGCATGAATAAGCAGCAGGGCATACATTCATGTTCCCATAAAAAACTCGGAGGACTGCCTGAAAAGTTAAGTAACATGGCTGGCACGAAACAAACCAGACAAAGCACCAGTTCACTTTCCTGAGTACAGCTGGAACTAGGTACAAGAGGGAATGGAAGGACTGAACTGCTGTTCCCGTTCAGATTCCAACTGGAACCGGACACTTACCTAGAAAAACAAACATATGCCAATCACCAGAGAAAGGAAGAAGAAGCCTCACAGCCCCAAGGAAACTCACCTCTTAGCTTGTTTTTGCTCACATATTACACACAAATGGAAGAATGAGGTCCAGTCTCTGATTCACTGACCATCACTTACTGAACCTCACTCCCCAACCCCTAGTCAAATGAGAAACAAACAAAGCAGGGAGAAGGGAGTGTGGAGGAAGGAAGGCATCAAAAGAGGAGAAGGGCCATCCTTGATTGCAGGAGAACACAGCAGCCAGACTGAGCTTCCAGACCTGCCCCTGTCCCAGCCCCTGCCCCAGCCCCGTTCCTGGTGAGCCGACAGGGCCCTGAGAATTCCTAGTCCACAAGCTGGAGAGGAGCACCTGGCTGGAATCCCTTCTGGAACTTTTCCCCTTGAGATGCAGACTGCAGAGCCCTTCTGGGAGGAGAAGTAAAAACAGAGTCAGGGGCTAGTGAGCCCCTCAGGGATCGACAGATGCAGGCTTCTAGAATGAGCTCTGGTAGAAGACATTTCACCCAATTCAGACAGCACAGAATCCAGATAACGACCAAGACTACTCGGCTGCAGCTCCCCGCAGTGTCCAAATTTTCTCCAACCCACAGATAACTAGCCAACATGACAGCTGGAGGCAAAACAGAGAGAGAGCATGCCACGAGACTGGGAAGAGAGAAGTCAAGAATACGCAGCAAGGGAGATGGCCCTGGAAAACAAAGTCTCCAAGCAAGCAGACAATACACCTCCAGCAAGAAAATAAAATTCCTCTCAATTCTGTCAAAACATATTCCCAATTAAAGAGTTCAAAGATGAGATGATGAAGCAGGGTAACACGAAAAGGCAAACTCACAACGTGTAGAAAGAACTTAAGACGAAACCACATCATTATGAAACTAATAGATTAAAAACATCCAGGAACAGAATATACATTGCTGAAAATAAAATTAGACAAACAGTGACTGCAGATGCACAGCACCACAGCTAAAGCAATTAGAGTGAAGCGAGACACAGACAATCCAACATAAGGATAATCTGGATCTCGGAACAGAAGCTGTCGTCAAAGACCTATTAGGAGAGAACTGACCTGAACCAGCTCCAAAGAACACATCGTGCTCTCGGGAGAATTTGATAAAGAGCGCTCAGTGGCAAGGATACACTCCTGGCTTAGACCTCTACTAGGTAAGGATGGGGGAGGGGTGGGAGAGCAAGCAGAGGGCTCCAAGACCAAGTCCTGGTGATAGGCAGAAGCCCAACTCCTCAACGAGGCTGCTTTGGAGAAGAGAACTTGAAGCAGCACAGATTCGAATGAGGAGTGTGAAAGAGTAATGGAGAGGTGGCCAGGCCTAAGAGCAGGGCGTGCAAAGGCACTGACAGCAGGTGAACATGGTGATGAAGGGACGGAGGGAGGAGCCAGACTCCGCCTGGAGCCTAGCTATACAATTCGCTGGGTCTGGTGTAAGATACAAATGGGCGCCTTTGGTCAAAAATGAACAATTTAAGGAGAGCGACAGCAGAGCGCTACACCAAGCACAGGCTCTTGTCAATCCTAAGTGAGTGGAAGCTTTGAGGCAGTAGCCTTTGGATTCTATTCTGAGCTGGAGTCGGAGATGGAACAAGATGAGAGGGTTACAGGTTAGGTTTTCCAGAATGGGGGCGGGGGGCTCATAGCTGGACAGAGGCAGGCGCTCTGAAGCAGTGTCATCCTGGGCAGAAAGAGTCAAGACTGGGTTTTGTGCCCCTACCCCATGGCTTAGTCACTAGTGCAGAGGGTCCGGGCAGTGACCTCTGTGGGTGTCACACGACGACGTTAGACAGAAAGGCTCGGCAGGCGGTGGTGGCGGGGGCCTGGGGTGATCAGGTAGAAGATTAAGGACTCTGGTTTCCATGTTTTAGATAGTGAATTCTTTTAGCGATCTAAAAGGCGGTTGGATATGCAAGTCTTGAGTTTAGGGGACAGGTGCGGGCTACAGAGATCTTGCTCTGCTGTGAACGTGAGCACCTGGGATGCAAATGCCGATCTCCTGACCCCGCTCCTCTGCAGCAGGTGTTAGATACAACGCCTTTCCTATTTCTAAGCCATTCAGTGTTCTCTCTCAGAGCTCCGATGATTTTTTTCTGGGAAGGGCCAGATAGTAAATATGTAAATATCTTCGGTCAACAGAGTCACTATTGAAACTGCACCCACCCACTCCACACTTAATGACTATCTCGTTATCTAACACATTCACAACAGCAAAAACACCTGACGAGTCCACTATTTTATACATTAATGATATATGCCTGGCTGCAAGAAATGCTGCAGTGCAACGCAAGAATAAATGGCTGTGATGCTTAACGTTATATGTCACGTGGGATGAGTCACGCCTCTCAATGGTTTGGCAGTTGTGCAACGATGTAATCTGGCAATTATATCCCGGAGCACAACTCAAAATGAGGAGAAACAGCTGTGAACATCCTTTGGTAATCAAACATGGACTGTCCAAAGTATGAACCTAGGAAAACTGGAAGTTGTCAAAAATGAAATGTAGTGCATGAACATCGATATCAAGGAAGACCAATTAATATCACTGCTATTCAAATTTACGCAGCAACCACTAAAGCTGGTGGTGGTTGTGTGCCGTGGACGAAAAGCTACTGATACTGAAATTGAAGAACAGTGTTTTGTTCTGCTGTGCATAAGGTCACTATGAGTAGGTACCGACTCAGTGGCACCTAACAACAACAACAACCAACTTCTTCAGTTTGCAATAAACCAAGCATGCCATCAAGATGTATGGATAATTACTGGTGATTGGAATACAAAGGTTGGAAACAAAGAGAAAGGATCAGTCATTGGAAAACATGGCCTCAGTAATAGAAATGATGCTGGAGAAAACACATGATAGAATTTTGCAAGGCATATGAGTTGTTCATTACAAAAACATTTTTAAACAACTTAAAAGATGACACTACACACATGGACTTCACCAGATGGAATACAGAGAAATCAAATTGACTATACGAAGAAAAACATGGCATCAGGATCGGAGGAAGACTCATTAACAACCTGCGATATGCAGACAATACAACCTCGCTTGCTGAAAAGTGAAGAGGACTTAAAATACTGATGATGATCAAAGAGCACAGCCTTCGATTTTGATTGCATCTCAATGTAAAGAAAACAAAAATCCTCACCAATGGACCAATAAACAACATTCTTATCAACGTAGAGAAGATGGAAGTTGTCCAGGACTTCATTCTTCTGGGATCAACCATGAACACTCATGGAAGCAGCAGTCAAGAAATCAAAAGACGTATTGCATTGGGCAAATCTGCTGCACAAGACTTTTTTAACGTGTTGAAGAGCAAAGATGTCAGCTTGAGGACTAAGGTGCGCCTGACCCAAGCCATGGTATTTTCAATAACCTCATATGCATGCGAAAGCTGGACAGTGAATAAGGAAGACCATAGAAGAATTGATGCTTTTGAGTTCTGGTGTTGGAGGAGACTATTGAAAGTGTCATGGGCAGCCCATAGAAGCAATAGATCCATGTTGGAAGAAGTGCAGCCAGAGGGCTCCTTGGAGGCCAGGGTGGCCAAACTTCGTCTCTCATACATAGTTCGGACATATTGTCAGGAGGGACCAGTCGCTGGAGAAGGATATCATGTTTAGTAGGGTGGAGAGTCAGAGAAAAAGAGGAAGACCCCCAGCGAGATGGACTGGCCAAGTGGCAGCATCAACGGACTCAAGCGTGGCAACAATTGTGAGGTTGACCCAGGATTGGGCAGTGTTTCGTTCTGCTGTGCATAGGGTCGCTATGAGTCGGTACCGACTCGATGGCACCTAACAACAACAACATAGCTGTAGGAAGAGATGGTGGAAAAGTTATCTGTTAGCAGGCCAGGGGCAAACTGAGGAAGAAGCCATCAAGTGCTTGTATGCAAGTTTAGGCTGAAGATGAAGAAAATGAAAACAAGTCCTGAGAGCCAAAATATGACCTTGAACATCTTCCACCTGAATTTAGAGATCACCTCAAGAAGAGATTGGATGCCTAGAGCTAGGGGGCATGGAGGAAGGCAGAATCACCAGTGAGTACTATCCAATTTGTCTAGGTGCGATACTGTAGTGAATAACGGTTATCAAGATGGATTGTGAGTGTTGGAAATGCAAGGGTAGATGTTTTGTAGCAAGGAAGAGAGCGATTATTTCTCCAGTCTAGGAGCGGAGGTCTCTGGGACCACCAATGGATAAGAGGCGAGAACGGGACCCCACCCAGAGAACCGGGGATGCGTGAGATGGAGGCAGAGACGATGACAAGGAGGGATGAAGCGGCTGGGGACTTTGCATCCACAGAGGGAAAGGAACTGTGGGCCAAAGACTGAGGGGGGAGGGGGAGGGTAGAGCACGGGCTTCTAGGATATGCCCTTTGGTCGGAAGACGAGACATGGAGGGGACTGGAACCATGGCAATGTAATGATATACGATGGAATGAATATGGAACTGAGGTTCTCTCATGTAAACTATCATATAATTCACAATAAAACATTAAAAAAAAAAAAGAAGAGATTGGATGTATTAGACACTAATGACTGAAGACCAGAGGCGTTATGGGATGACATCAAGAACATCATCCAAGAAGAAGGCAAAAGGTCATTAACAAGGCAAGAAATCACCAAAATGGATGTTAAAAGAGACTCAAAAACTTGTTCTCCAGAGTAAATATATATGCTAAAGCAAATAGAAGAAATGAGGAGCTAAAAGAGCAGAACAGAAAATATCAAAGGGCAGCTGGAGACGACAAAGGCAAGTATTGCAATGAAATGTGCAAAGACCTGGAGCTAGAAAACCAAAAGGGAAGAACACACTCAGCATTTCTCAGACTGAAAAGAACTGAAGAAAAAATTAAAGTCTCTACTTGAAATACTGAAGGATTCTATAGGCAAAATGGAGTCCAAGTGGGGCACTGGGGGTTAATACACTAGACTACAAAGTAGCTTTGAATCTCAAGGTCGGCGGTTCAAGGTCACCAGCTGCTCCTCGGAAACGATAGATATACTAGGTCGCTATGGGTAGGGACCAACTCAACAGTACTTAACAACAGTAACACCATGGGCAAAATATTGAATGATGCAGAAAATATAAAACAAAGATGGAAGAAATACAGAGTCACTGTACCAAAAAGAAATGGCTGATGTTCCACCATTTCAGGAGGCAGCATATGATCAAGAGCCAATGATCCTGAAGGAGGAAATCCAAGGTACATTGAAGGAACTGGCAAAGCACAAGGCTCCGGGAATCTATGGAATAAAAATTGAAACAGTTCAACAAGCTGATGCATCACTGGAGGGATCACTCATCTATGCCAAGAAATTTGGAATACAACAAAATTGATGGAAAGAGATCCACTCTAAAGACAGGTGACCCAGTGGAAGGCAGAAATCACCGGGCAATATCATTAACATCACATGCAAGAAAAATGTTGCTCAAAACAATTCAAAAACGGCTGCAATAGTAGAGGTTCCAGCTGGATTCAGACGAGGCTGTGGAATGAGGGATACAACTGCTGATGGAGCTGATGGATCCTGGCTGAAAGCAGAGAATGCCAGAAAGATGTTTACCTGTGTTTTATTGATTATGCAAAGGCTTTTGACTGTGTGGATCATGACAAGCTATGGACAACATTGTAGAGAATGAGTGTTCCAGAACACTTAATTGTGCTCATGAAGAACCTGTGGAGTCCTGGTGTGGTGCTGTGGGTTAATGTGCTGAACTGCAAGGTTGGCTGTTCAAGCTCACCAGTCGCTCCTTGGAAACCCTATACAGGGTCGCTATGGGTCGGAACTGACTTGATGGCAGTTAACAACAACAAATGAAGAACATGTACATAGACCAAGACACAGTTCTTTGCACAAGAGGCCACTGAATGGCTTAGAAATAGGAAAGGCATTGTATCCTTTCACTCAATCTGTATACTGAGCAAATCATTGGAGAAGCTGGATTATAAGAAAAAGAATGCGGCATCAGGACTGGAGAAAGAGTCATTAACCTGCAATATGCAGATGATGGAACCTTGCTTGCTCAAAGCCAAGAGGACTTGAAATAGTTACTGATGAAGATCAGAGACCGTGGCGTTCAGTATGGGTTTCACCTCAATGTAAAGAAACCAAATATTCTCACCACTGGACCAATAAACAACATCCAGATAAATGGAGAAAAGATTGAAGTTGTCAAAGACTTCATTTTGCTTGGATTACAACCAACACTCATGGAAGCAGCAGTCAAGAAATCAAACAACATGTTGCAGTACACAAATCTGTTGCACAAAACTTCTTTAGGTGTTCAAGAGCAAAGATGCCAGTTTGAGGACTAAACCATGACCCAAACCCTGCCTGACCCAAAGTATGGTATTTTCAATTGCTTCCTATGCATGTGCAAGTTGGACAGTGAATAAAGAAGACCGTAGAAGAATTGATGCATATAAGTCATGGTGTTGGAGGAGAATATTGAAAGTACCGTAGACTGTCAGATGAACAAACAAATCTGTGTTGGAAGAAGTATAGCCAGAGTGCTCCTTAGAAACTAGGGTGTTCAAGCTTCATCTCGCATACTTTAGACATGTTATCAGGAGGGACCAATACCTGGAAATGAACATTAGGCTAGGTAGAGTGGAGGGTCAGAGAAAAAGAGGGAGACCCCCAAAGACACGCACTGACACAGTGGCAGCAGAAGTGGACTCAAGTCTAACGATGATTGTGAGGACGGCGCAAAACTGGACAGAGTTTCGTTCTGTCGTGCATATGGTCGCTATGAGTCAGTACCAACTTGATGGTAACTAATGCCAACAACCTAATGAGGGAGCCATCCTCCATTCTGTGGCCTAATGTAGTGATTCTCCATTTTCATGTAACACCAATTTTTGCCTAGTAACCTGGTCTGATGGAACCTAAACACTGTAGCAGGAAAGTTGCCATGACCAATAACACATAAAGGAATGGATGTGGCTGTCTGCAGTAAAAGTTTATTGACAAAATCAGGCAGCGGGCAGATGTGATTTGCCAGCTCCTTGCAAGGTGTGGGGAACTCTCCCATATGCAAAAGGGGGTGCAATAAAGAGAAACCAATGTCCACCACACCAGGAAAAGTGAGGGGTCCCCAAAGGGATATGAGGCAAAAGTGTCTGGAACAAAAGTGAACAGGACATCTCCTGGGTCTAGGAAAGATGATGGCTTGTCACTGGCCACAGTAGCTGCAGCGCTTTGGTGGATGCACACTGGGGAGAAAATGAGCCAGTTTGATGGCATGTGAGGAAGAGAGCCTTTGGAGAGTTGGGTGCAAAGAGCTGGGGATAAGTAAGGAAGTGAAGACATCCCAGGAAGGAGTTTGCTAAAGGGGAGCCAGAGCAGGAGAAGCTAGATGAAGGAGAGTGTATTTCAGACAGAAAAGTCTAACGCATATCATGATGGGAATGAGTCATAGGGAAGGGAAATGAAGTCTGAGAGAGAGAGACAGAGAGGGAGTGCGTGAGCACAGAGTCATCAGAGATCCTGCCAGCTGCAAGGACAGGAACTAGATGTCTGAATTCTGAGTGCAGCAGTCTCTAGTGATGACAAAGCCTAGGGTGTGACTGTGGAGTGGGTGGCAGAGGGCTCAGGAGTCTGAGGGGCTGCCTCCACCCCCATGCAATGGATGGGACAAGCAAAGAGAGCAAAAGGGTTGTGGGCCTGTGCAGTACAATGGGTTGCTTTTATATTGCCTTTTTTGCATGGTCTTGGAAGTTCTAGCAAATTACTGGGGGAGACTATGCAAATAAGATGCCTGTGGCTCAATAAGACAAGGTCCCTAAAGAGATAGTTTTACCACCCATCCCAGGGTTTAAATGAGCAATCCCAGAGGCGTGTGTGTGTGGGGGGGGGGGGGGGCGGGGGAGGGAGGGATTTCACTACCACCAAGGAGACAGGAGTGAGCAGCACAAGTAGAGGACTGGCTCCAGATGGGCAGTGGGCTTCCGGGCAGATCTGTGGAGCATGCGCCAAGTACCTCCAGGCCAAAGTGTACTGGCAGAGTGAGGTACCTCTGGCCATTGATTAATTGTCACACTTCTCCAAGCAGGGCAGAGGCCAGCACTGAGGAGCAACTGAGGCCCAGCAGAGCAGCTGTCCTGACCAGAGAACTGTATCTGGAGTTGTACTTAGTCCCTAAGAACCCCATACTCCTAAGTCTGCTCTGTGGGTTCTAAGTGTGGCCATTACAACAAAATACTGAAGCCAACAAAGCAATCCAGAGTGGCAGCTGTGGGAGCGGCAGCTGATGTTAAAATTGGGAAGAGGAGGTACTGTCTGGACCCCACCTCCTAGGAATCAACGTTGGGCTGATGTTGACGGTGATTCTCTTTTCTCCCCCTTGTGACAGTTAGAAGAGATCAGACACTGTGGCCAGGCCATTTTTATCAACCTAAGGACCACTGGAACGTTGAGTGAGCTGGTGACAGGATGAGAGGAGTGAGTAGGATGTGGCGGTGGACAAGTCGGGACACCAGGGGCCAGGGCAGTGTATGGGACGAACTCAGAGCAGCCCTGGATGGCTGAGGGTCCCATGTAGTTGGTTCCAACTCCCAGTGACCCTGCAGAGGTCTTCGGAGACTGCCAATCTCTACAGGAGCAAAAAGCCTCATTGTTCTCCCACAGAGCAGTTGGTGGATTTGAACCACGGACTATGGGGTTAGCAGCCCAATGCCTGACCAGGGGCTCCTTGTGGCTGAGAAAAGGAGCTGCAAAGAGGGAACAGGAAGTCAGCCTCAGTTGGCAGGTATTATTGTCACTCTTGGGAGAGGGCGATGTGACCCTAAGGAGTGTGTGGCAGCTACAAACATAGGAGTTCTAGAGCGAGGCACAGCACAAACTAGCACAGTGGGAGAGAGATGTAGGAGAGACAGCTTGTCACAGGACTCCTTGGGTGTGGGCAGATGGCCGTCAGGTTTCCAACTGTGACAGAGAAGATTTGGGGTCTGATCCATCTACCTCTTCTTGGAGGTGCTAGGGCAAGCAGTGGGCTGAGGAGAATGGGAAGCGAAATCTCCTTCCACAGCCTTGCACAGTGCAGTCTTATTAAAATCGACATCTACTCCCTAACCCCTTTCCTAACTCGAAGGAAGCAAAACAGGGCTTTAGTTCCTTCTTACTTACTTCTGTTCAGTGCTCTCTGTCGCCACCCCATGGGATGTTAGATGAAACCCAAAGCTCACAGTGAACTGAAAGGCAGAGACTGCTAGCCTGACCTCAGAGCTTACAGTGGGCCCGATCCATCCAGCCACCAAAAGCAGCTCTAGGGGCTTAAGGCATATGACCATCCCCCAATGGTACCTGGAACCACCTTCTGAAAGATCTGAGGTTTCAGGAGCTACGCCTTAATTCACATGAAGACAGTCTTTGGCAGACATGCCTTAACTCCTCTGTGCTTCCAAGATCACTGAATCAAGTTCAGGTACATGGAAAGAACAAATCTGGGATGTGGTAGGGCAAACTAAAGCAGAAGGGAACTAAGGTTCTGGCTCTTTTGTTGCTAGTTGCCAATAAGTCGGTACCGACTCATAGCGACCCTATGCACAACAGAAGGAAACATTACCCGTTCCTGAGTCAACCTCTACATTTTAGGTGAACTTATGGTTTATTTAATATTTTAAAAAACTTTTTATTGTGAATTGAGTGAAGATTTACATAGCAGATCACAAATTTTACATTCAACATATATACTTTGCTTCATTACATGGTTGTAATCTCCTCTCTTCACTGTAACTATTGTAGTTACCGTCACCTTTCCTCTGCTAACCTCCCTCTTGTTGTATGTTGCCTGCCCTGTCACTTGTGTTAACATGTCTATCCTCTAGCCTCTCCCCACCCTGTAACAGTTGTGATGTGCCGTGGAGTCGATTCCGACTCATAGCGACCCTGTCCAGGGTTTCTTTACAGGATCAGAACGCCTCATCTTTCTCCTGTGGAACAGCTTGGAGTTTCGAACTGCTGACCTTGAGATTAGCAGCCCAATTCGTAACCACTACGCTATCAGAGCTCCTTCGCCCCATAACTATGACAGATAGTATTTCTCTTATCAAGAAACCAGTATTTGTCCTTTTGTGATTGAGTAATTTCATTCAGCACAATATTCTCCGGGTTCCACCATGTTGTGAGGTGTTTTAGGTTACTCTTCTTCAACGTTTTCTAGTATTTCATTATGTGTCTGTACCAACGTTTCTTCAACCATTCTTGTGTTGATGGACATTTAGGCTGTCTCCATTTTTTTTTTTTTTTAAATTAAATGTTTTTATTTTGGATTGAGTAAAAGTTTACAGGGCACATCATCAGCTTCACATTCAACCATTCATACATTGATTATTATCCCCTCCATATATCATCAGTTAACAGTGTTTCTCTCTATCCTCTTTAGCTTTTTTTTTTTTTTGGATGGGGGGGACTTGCCTTTTTGGAATTTAC
>NW_006408963.1:983375-991584 GCF_000296735.1 Chrysochloris asiatica
CATTACATTGATTATTATCCCCTCCATATATCATCAGTTAACAGTGTTTCTCTCTATCCTCTTTAGCTTTTTTTTTTGGGGGGGGGGTGGCAAAGGATCCTGTTTTCTTATCCATTCTGCTCTTCATGTCTCTTGACTGGTAGGTTTAATCAATTTACATTCAGTGTAATTATTATCAATAGGTATGAAGAGATTGCTGTCATTTTTCTGCATATGGGTTTTTGTGTGTGTTGAGGGATTCTTTGTTTCACATAATTTTCTATGCTGAGTTTTGTTGGTGGGTTTGCTTGTCATTTTCATTTCTGTTGTGTTAATGTTTACTAAGTCTATTTGATTTTCCTTTTTTTTTTTTCATTTTGAAGTACAGGTGTATTATTTTTCTGTGAGGCTACCATGTAATTTATTAATTTTTTTTCCTGCTTAAAACAGTGTTTTGTCTTGGAATCTACTTGTCTTCTTTTGCCAATTGGAAGTTCTGTATCTACGCGATTCCCTCTTGCTTTTTGGATGACTTCATTGTCTATCGGTATCTCTGGTTCCCTATTTGCAGTCTTGTAGGTTTGTTTTACTTTAAATCCTTCTGTATCTGGATTGAGTTCTGCGTGGTGGTGTTACATATGGTAATGTCAGGTTGTTGTCTGCTGTTGTTGGTTCTCAGGTCAAAGAACACCCTTTAACACTTTTGGTAAAGTTGGTTTGGTCAGTACAAATTCCTTTAATTTCTGTTTATAAGGTAATGTCCTAATTTCACCGTCGTATTTGATGGACAGTTTTGCGGGGGATATGGTTCTTGGTGGGCAATTTTTTTTTCTTTCAAAGTTTTGCATACGTCATCCCATTATGTTCTTGCCTGCATGGTTTCTTCTAGAAATCAGAGCTTAGTCTTACTGGTTCCCTTTTGTTGGTAACTTTTTGTTTTTCTTGAGCTGCTCTCAGGATCGTTACCTTGTTTTGATTTTGTGAAATTTGGTTATGATATATGTCTTGTGATTTTCTTTTGGGATCTATCCTGTATGCAGTTCATTCAGCTTCGTGTGTGCTTATCTTCTCGTCTTTCATGATGTTAGGAAACTTTCCTACCAACAACTCTCTGATAATTTCCTCTGTGCTTGTCCTTACCTGTTCTGAAATTCTTATTACCCCTAAGCTGTTCCTCTTCATGGTGTCCCACAAAACTTTTAGGCTTTCTTCAGATTTTTTCAGACTGTTCTTGCAGCATACTAGCATTGAGAGATTTCCAGTGCTTCGCATCTACTCCTTTGCCCATTCAGTGTATTGTCCAGTTCTCAGTATTAATCTTCTAGATTCCTAACTGCACGTTTTGCACTGTTTCAAAATTCACATTGATTTTGTTTGCTCTTGTAGTGTTTTTCTGATTTTTTCTAAAATTGTTATTGTGTTTTCCTTGCTTTCCTCTTTCTTTCTATCAATCCTTTGAAGGTACCTAATGATCATTCTTTTGAATTCTTTTTCAGGAGAATCTATGACCTTTTCTTCCTCAGAACTGTCCTCTCACTCCGCATCTTGGTCATTTGTGTGAGCCATTCTAATTGTTGCCTCTGGGGCATTGTGGGGTTGTTGTGTTTGTAAAAGCCAGTGCAGCAATTCAGAGAGCTCACCAGGTGGATGTCACAGCAGAGTTCCTGGCCCTAGATGGAGCTCCTGTTGGCCTCAGTGCTATCTAAGTTCAGGGCACTCAATCCAGAAGTCGTTTGTGGGGCTGGTTTCAGTGTGTTAGGACCACAGGGCAGCTGGGGGCCGAGTGACTGGTTCAATGCTGTGGGGTTTTAGGTCTGGAGCCAAGCCCACCTGAACCCAGGCACCAAAGCAGTGCAGCCAGTCCCCACCTCACGCTGGTGTGGCTCCAGACCACGTGGCTGTAAACTGCCAGAGAGCAGGGTCTTCACTGGGGGTGGACGGGGGTGGGAGCTGGCCACACTTCTGGGCACCAGGGGAGTGTAGGGAAAACCAAGAAGTCACATCTTTTCCGTGACCCATGTGAATCCGCTCTGCCAGGCCTCCGTCCACCGCCAAAGCTGCTCACCAGCTGGTGGAGCCGCGTCTGACCCACCATTCACCAGCCAGTCTCGCACTCTCACCACCCCTGCCCAGACTCTCCTCCCAGCAAGCACTCCAGCCACCTCGCTAACCTTTCTTCTGAAGGTCAAGCTGCCAGAATTTTCTTCTGTGTCTGTGTTATTTGGTCTCTCATATAGAAGGAGGGTTCTTGTAGGCGCCTGCCAAGTCCGCCATCTTGCCAGAAACCAGAACGTATTTTTTAAATCCTAGCAAAAACACCTAGTGAAAAGTCTTCGCTCTCAGGGAAAAAGCAAGAAGCTACAACTTACTACAGTTCTCTACTTTTCCCCTTCACCCAGTTCTGCCTCACCTACCAATGGGAGGTGCTCTGGCCAGTGGAGGTCACAAGCATCTACAGATCATGTCACTGTTATCCTGCTATAGGGCCCAGAACAGGGAAGGGACAGGGTCATGGGAGTTAGGGCAAACAGCAGAACCCTATTATTAACTCTCCTCTGTGGTAGTGAGAAGCTTCCAGAGAGGTCGGTGAGATAACTACTGGGATTTGGGTAGGTTGTATGGAGTGGGTGCGTCAGTGCTGCTGGGAGAAGGCCAGCTGGTTCCTGGGAACCATCAAGCTGAAAGAAGCACCTAGGACAGACTAGCAGCTACTCTTGCAGACAGCCTAGCACAGAGAGGACTTTGGTCCTATCAGAGGCCGTGTATAAGCAGCCAATAAGCAGCCAAGGAAGAAGCTACATTTGAGAACAGGAGGCTATTAGGCAGCTTTTCAGAGGATATTTTAAAACAGTTTTTCATAGCATGGGCATGTTTGTGTGGTAGCGTTAAATGGAATATGATAGTGCATTCTGAATATATCATGTGGTAGTAATTAAAATTCAATCCAGAAGAACAAAATCAAAGAAACAACTGAGAAAACAGAGAAGGCATAAAATAATATATGGGTAATCAGGGAGATGTTAATGGATGAAACAACCTATTAGACGAGATTTTTAAAAAAAAATCCAGTTAGTTGCCATTTTCAGATCTACCATTATTTTTCCACAAATAGTGAGCTCATGTAAATAACACACACAGTGGGTGCAAATAACAAAATTATGTATTAAAAAAAAAAAACAAGTTCTGGTATAGCATGCGCCCATGCATATACCACATATGTCTTGTGACATTTCCAGAACTGAATTTCAGCCTCATTTAATATTCAGAAAATGTTACCCTAGATCATATTTGTATAATAATGGTATAATATGGTAAAGAAGTATGGTGGGATGGATCACTTTTACAAGGCCTTTCTAGCCACAGTCTTGTCATTCCTTTCAAATGACCGGGTGGGGACATATCAATGAAGTGGACAGAATCTTAACTGAGTGAATTGGTTAGTTTTGCCATTCCACTAGACTTGACAGAGATGAGAAGGGGTCTCTGTGCTGGGAAACTCCTAGATCCAGGAAACAGCTGTCCCACAAGGGATGGTGTGGTCCACAGAGCAAGGCTATTAGAGTGGGTGTGTGAGAACTTGAATGCCTTTAGGCCGGAGGCTTGTTGGCAGAGTGGGGTACCTCCAGGCACTTGGCGGAGGTAGGCCTGCTGACCCACAGAGCAAGAGAGCTGCATGTCTTCAGACCAGGGTGCTTCTGGGCACTTATTGGTGGAGCTTTGCAATACTTGCCTGAGCAGGGCAGAGGCAGACCACCCAAAAGGTATGAAAGTCCCCAGGCCAGAGACAGAGTGTCCTGACTGACCTGTAAGCCAAACAGTTTCTGATCCTAGACGTCATCTCTTACTTCCCTAAGAAGTCCCCGTAACTGTGAGTGCCGTGGGAGAGACTGCTGAAAAGGACTGATGATGGAGGCATGTGTGATTACTTCTAAAGAGGTCACTTCACAATGCTAACTAAAAGGGCAGGCCACGAAGACGAGATGCTAATTTCTAAACCTGACAACTTGGCCTCAAATTCAATGCCATGGAGAAACGGATGACTGCATCCTGACAGGAGATTTGAACACACATCTCCAGCAATGAACAAATCCTGATCAGGACTGAGGTAAGGAACAGATGTTAAGCACCGCACCCAACACCTCGAGACCATATGCCCCGACCCAGCAGGTGCAGATTGGGCATCAAACATGCATCCTGGACCAAGTCAGAAAGCACTTCTCAACAGACCAAGATCTCTGACCACAGTGCAGTTTGGTTAGAAATCTGACTTAACAACCCGAACTAGGAGACGTAAAACAAAACCAATGCATTTGGAAATGTAAAAAATCTAAGTTGTTTGTGGGTCAGAGAAAGCATCACAGAGAAAGAATTAGAGTAAGAAGGCTATACAACACAACACGGCTGTAAGTGCAGTTACATTTCACCCAGTGGAACGACTCCACGGCACACTACCACCACCACCACCACCCGAATGCTACTGCCACTCGGGGGGCGGGGGGGGGGGGTCCTTTTAAAACAAAGAAGCTATCGAGACCGCTGGAAATCAAAACACAGCAAAATATCTGACACATACCACAACACGGCTTTTGGCCTAGTTGTCACAATCACTGTGACTGAAGCTACTGGAAAATGACAAAATACATTCTGAAACTCTTTCATCTAGTTCAAATGACTAAAAAAGTCGCCTTTTGAATGATTATACGTGAATTCAAGACACACACACACACACAAATGCAAACAATTTAGAAAATGCTAACTACAACACATATGCCGCCTTCTAGGTAAGATGCTCCCATCTCTTGATTTAGTCAAAGAAAACTTAAAACATACAAATAAATTCCCTAGCACAGCACTTCCCACAACAGCAGACAATAAGTCACCACCTTTATGGCTGTGTCATACATTATGTGCCCAGAATCTGAATTGCTGAAAATCAGAAAGTTAGATTCACCAGACAATAGAAAGTTCTCTACCCCAAACAATGCACTGGGTTTAACATGTCCTCCCAAAATTCAAATCCTTCACAGAATCTCAGAATGGGTCCTTGTTGGGCAATAGGGGTGTTGCCGATGTAATAATGGTGCAGACTGGGCCCTTAATTCCATAGGACTGGTGTCCTTTTAAAAGGGTGAGGGTGAGACAAGACACACAGTCCCATATGGTATGCTGGCCACACCAGAGGCTATGAGACAGGCCTGGAACAGACTCTCCCCCCCCTAGGCTTCAAGGGGAGCGTGGTCCTCTCCACACCTTACGTTTGGACTTCTGGCCTCCAGAACTGTGTTGCTGGAAGTCAGCCAGTGAAGAAACAGGACAAGCCTATGGAATTAGACCCCAGGCTTCACAGAAGCAACACGGGTTCTTCTGCTTCCTTAGTCCAGCAGCCACTGGACACCCACGACAGACAGGGGCCACACCTGGAGGAAAAGCACCAGAGCACTTGGTCACCACCTCTGTGCTTACGTCCCTTGTGACCCCATTAGGTGAGGAGCAGCCCCAAAGCACTTCTGACCAGAGGGGTTCTCAGAGCTGTGTGGCAAGGGCACGAAGGGCATGAAGGAAAGAGTAGTCCAGTCTGTTGACAATGGAGCATGCGAGCCACCCAGGTCACTCTCAGAGATAGAGATACAAATATGAAGCCTGGATTGGAAACGCCCCCGACAGCCTTCACCAGTCATTTCCTCTGCTCTGCAAAGCTGCACTGGGAAATCATGCCATTGCATGAGACACTCAGAAAGCATCAGTGTTTACAAAGTGGATAAACTGTGTGGATGCTATCTGGATTCTCATACATTTTCCCATGTCTTGTGATAACTGCCAATCCCCCAAAGCGGAATGCTCTTTGGGTATGGCTCTGGACGCACAAGCGCAGGTTTTAGGAGCTCATACACCAGACCGTGCCTGCTGGCCAGGGTACAGCAGCAGACTGGGCTTTGTTCTATTCAGCCTCTCTTTAACAACAGGAGACCTAGTGCTGCAGTGGTTAAGTACTAAAAGGAGAGAAGTTCAAACTCACCAGCTGCGCTGTGGAAGAAAGAGGTGGCGATCTGCATCTGTAAAGATTTACAGAAATCTTGGAGCCACTGAGTCAGAATGGACTCGACAACAATGGGGTTTTGAGCAACAACACGAACCATGCAGGATTCTAGGCGCCAGGAAGAGGGCAGGGACAAGGCAAATTCAATTCTCGTGGGGGCAGGAGGGAGTGGGAGAGTGGGCATGTGAGTGCGCATGTGTACACAGAGCCAAGCCAGGAGAGCGTGCAGACACGGAGCAGCCCCTGGGCAGGGACACTGGCGGGTCCGAGTGAGACGGTGACAGTGGAGAAGACTTCAAGGACACCAAAGCGGGAACCATGCAGTTACCTGGGGTGAAAGCGTCCCAGACACAGGGCAGGCAGGTGCCAAGGCCCGGGGGGCCGAGTACAGCTGGAGTGTCCCAAAAAGGAAGGGAAGCAGGGAGACTGTACTGGGTGCCAGGAGACTGACAAGTGCCCATACAGCCCTTCAAGAAGAGAATCGTAGCCAAGGGTCAGGTGGAGCTGCAAGGAGCTTCCAGGGGGTGAAGAGAAGAGCCAAGAGGGAGTGGTCACGGCACCGACGCGGGGGATGGACTTCTGGCATGGGCTGAAGGGTGGTCCCAAAAGATATGTCCCAGCCCTGATACCTGGCTCCAGTGGCTGTGACCTGTTTGCAGATGTGATGAGTTAAGATAAAGTCACATGGAGCAGAATGTTACCCTACCCTTCAAGAGGGAAGATGGTCAAGTAACAATGGAGGTAGAGATGGGAGTGAGATCACTAGACGGTGGGAGAGACAAGGAAGCACCCTCCTCCCCTGGAGCCTCAGAGCTGTCAGAGCCCTCCCACTCCCCGGTACAGACACAGGAAAGACACTTCTTGAGCTCACTTTCTCTCTACAGATTCCTTGGCTATAACCAAGGGTCCAGATGCCTTCCAGTCTCTGTGTCTCCCCAAAGTACCCTCCATGGCTCTGGGTACCATTTCCTTGCTCTGTCAAGGACTCTGCTCTTCCAGGTATCAGTTTCCCCTCCTAACCACCACCTCCTCCAAAAGACCCTAACTTACCCCCAGCCCTATCGCCCGGGTTCACATCCCACCACAACTTTTTAACAATTGTCAAGTTTTCTACCTTGGTCTCCACTTCCTGGCCTCCCATCACTCCAACATGACTCTTGTCCATGTCAGCTGTGATTATTTTGGCCATATTACAGCCAAGGCAACTGCTCATCCGGAAATACGCTTACAGGTCCTCTTGCTATGTACATGCATTTGCCACCTGCCTCTCCAGGCCTCAAGGAAGCCAAAGTGGGAAAGTACAAAAGGAAGAGCAGGGACAACATCAGGAGGGGACGTAGAGACGATGGGATGTTTGGAACAAATTCCTATATGCAGGAAGAACGGATGGCAATGGAATCATGGCAGAATGAACTACAAAGAGGCTACAGAGGGTGTGGAGCCCATGTGCCTATTAAAACCACAAAGAGACTGTTACATCAGATCAGATCAGGGCAAGCAGTGCCCCTCAAGTTTCTATGTGTACATAACTCACCTGAGGTCTTGATTCAACTCCAGATTTGTCCCAGGAGAGGTCTGGGGCAGCTCCAGATTCTGCATGGCCAGGAAGTGCTCAGCTGAGGCTGAGGTTGGAGAGCTGGCTGTGGACCACTTTAAGTGGCAAAATGTTATGGTATGCAGAAGGGAGACAGAAGACTAAATGGAGGTGAGGGGGATTCTGGGAGAGTTTGGGAATGGTTGTGCCTGCAGACACACTTACTCACATTCTAATTAAATGGCTGGTACCTGTCCCATAGGCTTCTGATCTGGCTGCCTGGCCACCTCTTTCTAGCTTCCCTCTGAGGATGAGTGGACTAGCAGACTAACCCTTCCCTGCTCTGCTCCTACTCTAAATCTTGTGCTCCTCTCCTCGGTGAAGAACCAAGAAGGAATTGGGGCCTTCTGCCACCCAAGTCTCCTCTTCCCAACATGAAAGAGAAATGAAGCGACGAAATGAAGAGAGGCCACCACAGTACCAAGGGATACAGACAATACTCTCAGAGCTATGCTAGAAGACGGAACAGCCATAAACAAGAGTGAAACAGACAGTAAGAGAGTTGGAGATTAAAAACAGGTTAGCCCCGAGGAACAAGTAAGATGGCGGATCGGGTGGACGTATAGCAGAGAGCTCCGCCAACAACAACACAGAATACC
>NW_006408963.1:995155-996314 GCF_000296735.1 Chrysochloris asiatica
TTTACCCACAAGAAATACGAGCCATAACACAAGAAGATACATGCACACCAATGTTCATAGCAGCATTATTTACAATAGCAAAAAGATGGAGACAGCCTACCTGCCCATCTACTGAAGAATGGATAAACAAATTGTAGTACATACACACAATGGAATATTATGCAACCTTGAAGAACAACAAGGAAGTTTGTAAGCTATCGCATAATATGGATGAACCTTAAGGACATAATGCTGAATAAAATTAATCATTCACAAAAGGAGAAATACTGCATAGGACCACTAGTGTAAAAGACTAAGAAAAACCCCCCACATTAATGGGAGGGGGGAGAGAGTTTCTTTGTTGATTACTGGGATGTGGAGGTGGGGTGAAGGGAAGGAGGGTGGGGAATAGACACAGGATAGTTTGGGTGCTGGGGAGGGGGGCAATACACAAGAAGGGGGATGGGAATGGAAGAACAAGGCAGATGGGAAAATAATTAAGGCAGGTTTACATGGGCTAAGTGGGACAGAGGTAAAGAATGATGTATGCACAATCTTGGAACAACAGGGCTCTGGGATACAGGGCTTGTGACATGGTTGGAATGGGGAAAAGAGGGAAATAATGTTAAGATGTTTGGCTGTCTTTTGAATCTTGGTTTCCCTGGCATACCATTATAAAATACACACTGGAGGGGGAGAGAAAGGAATAGCCAGAAATATCACCATAGAAAGCTTGTAAGTCCTATAATACCACCATAGAAAGCCAGAAGTATCACCATAGAAAGCTTGTAAATCTGCCTATAACTGACTGGAATACCTAAAATGGGGCTACAATGTGCCCAGAGAAGGAGGCTTCCTGTGGAGCCTTTGCATTACATAAGACCATACATAGGTTGAATCCTGAACCCCATCCAGAATTTTCTGAGGTGAGAAATTTCCATTTGAAAGGACAAGCAGAGCAGCCTGGAGCGGCTAAAAGAACAGAAGATACTTCTTGGAACAAAGACCGACAGGAAAAATACAAAACAATAATAGCAGTCCAACTGATCACTACAACAAGAAGCAGCAAGTTGCTCGCCACGGAGCCATCAAGGCAAGCAGTCAGCTCCTATCATAGCAAACCCCCTTCCAAGACTAAGACTCAATGGGAATACATGAGCAGATACATGCTCTGGATTGG
>NW_006408963.1:996499-998632 GCF_000296735.1 Chrysochloris asiatica
ATAGCCACAGAGGACTAGAGTGCAGAGTGAAGCATCCAGCTGATAAGAAGAGAGGGCATATGCACAAGAACACCCACACTTGCAGATAATACCCACTTAACCTGGCTTCAATGACTGGATGATCAGAGTTTAACTAGAAGAAGAAAGAAGAGAAAAAAAAGAGTAATCTGATACAATTTGATGAACTTGACCTACATCTATGGATGCAGTAGCTCGAAAGAGGGAACAAATCTTTACAGCAAGAATTGTTCCTACCCCCTCCATACACAGAATAGACAGGGATGGGCAACTTGGACATTGGCTACTCAAAATGAGGGGGCTAAAAAGGCAAGAAGTGTCTGGCTTACAAGCTTTCAAAAGAGAGCCTAGATCCAGATGGTATGGAGGAAGGTAGAATCTCCACTGAGCAGTATCCAATCTGTCTGGGTGGGGCTGATGAAAGGAGATGGGGATGGCACTCACGTGGCACAACAGTGAATAATTGCTATCAGGACTGACTGTGAGGGTTGGAAATGTGAAGGTAGACAAGAATAATCCAATTTGATGAACATGACCTACACCTATGGATGCAGCAGCTCAAAAGAGGGAACAAATCTTTAAATCAAGGATCATTCCCACCCCCTCCATACACAGAGTAGACAGGGATGGGCAACTTGGACATTGGCTACCCAAAATGGGCAGGGGGGCTACAAAGGCAAGAAGCGACTGGCTTACAAGCTTTCAAGAGGGAACCTAGATCCAGAAGGTGCAGAGGAAGGTAGAATCTCCACTGAGTAGCATCCAATCTGTCTGGGCAGGGCTGATGAAAGGTCTCTCATGGAACAATAGTGAATAGTTGTTATCAGGACTGACCATGAGGGTTGGAAATGTAAAGGTAGACGTTTTATAGCAAAAGGAGGGGAGTGATTGACTTTGCAGTCCAGGAGCAGAGACCCCTGGGACCATCAAGGGACAAGAGGGGAGTGTGGGACCCTACCCAGATAAACAGTGATGCAAGAGATGAAGGCAGAGACGATGACATGTAGCGATGGAGTGGGTGGGAACTCTAGACCCAGAGAGGGAGAGGGGCTGTGTGCTGATGACCAGGGGGCAGGCTTGCGGGTGTACCCTTTGGTTGGTTAATGATGCATGGAGGGGATTGTAACCATGGCAATGAAACTATATACAATAGGATGAATGTAAAGCTAATGTTCACCCATGTAAAGTATCACATAATTCATAACGAAACAGTTAAAAACAAAGCAAAAGAAAAAAACAACAGGTTAGCTACAAATACTCAACAACACACATGCAAGAGTTTTCAGTTAAAGATTGAAAACGACCCAACTTTCCAGCCACAGGGGACAGTTAGATGAAACCAGGGGACATCTGTACAAGGGGATCTATGCAACTGGAACAGAAACAAGGTGGGCAACAATCCCCTGCTATCAATCTCTGTGCCCACAAGGAGTGAGCCCCAAGGTACAGTAAGTGAAAACAAGCTAAACAAGACGCAGACCCATCAAGGGTTTGTGTGAGAAAGAAGGGTAAATAAGAATACACACAGCTATTGGCTTACCTTTACAAAAAGAAACCCTGACAAGATGAACAAGAAATGAATGAAATGGTCACCTATATGGGTGAAGGAGCCCGGGTGGCACTGTAGGATAAGCACTGGACTGCTAAGCACTACATCAGTAGTTCAAACTTGCCAGCCGCTCACTCCAGGGGAGAAAGATTTACAGCCTCAGAAACCTTAACCAGGGTCGCTACGAGTCAACTTGATGGCTACCGTTTGGGTTATACAGATGGAAATGTTTTATCTCCAGTGCAACTGTATATATATTGGATTTTTTTCCCTTAAATGTTTTACTGTAAATTATGTGATAGTTTACATGGGAGAACATTAGTTTTACATTCATTCTATTGTATATTGTCTCACTGCCATGGTTACAATCCCCTCCATGCATCATCAACCAACCAACCAAAGGGTATATATACCCTGCAAGCCTGCACAACCCCCCCACCCCCCACCCCCGGCCCGGTCTTCAGCACACAGTCGCTCTCCCTCTCTGGATCTAAAGTCCCCAGCTGCTCCATCTCTCCACATCATCGTCTCTGCCTCCATCTCAGGCATCACTGCTTCTCTGGGTA
>NW_006408963.1:1000722-1045587 GCF_000296735.1 Chrysochloris asiatica
TGTGATACAATAGTGAATAACTGTTATCAAGACTGACTGTGAGGGTTGGAAATGTAAAGCTCCTCCTAGACAGATTGAATACTACTCACTGGAGATTCTACCTTCCTCCAGGCCCTCTGGATCTAGGTTTCCTCTTGAAAGCTTGTAAACCAGTCACTATATATTTGATTTTGAACCATTTAAATGCTTTACATACTCATAAAATTAAAACAGGGAAAAAACAGCTACAAAATTGAAAAAAATAAATCAACTGTAATACCAAAACCACAAAAATAAAAATTATTCCAAAGGGTTTCTCTGCCAAAAATATTATAAAGAAACATTTCAAACAGCAAAGTTTAAAAATCTGTGAAAAGAACACCCATATCTTTTATCATTTAGATTCCCTAAGTACTTTGCTATATTTATTTGATATCTTTTATCTACCCCCATCAATTCTTAATTTTTGATTACTTTCAAAATTCAGATACCAGTACACTCCTAAACATGTTAGCTACTGTATCAGTAACTAGAAAGGAAAAGAGATATTCATTTCTGTAGTGAAATTCACAGTGAAAAGTGCACAAATCTTTCAAGTGCTCCTTCCCGTGTTATTAAATGTGCGCACTTGTGAACTAACGCCACACAAAGTTCCCACGCACCCCCATGCGATCAGATTTAGTCCACACCCTCAGTGACATTTGGTGTAGTCAGTTTTCATTTTGGGCTATTTTGGTAAGTGTGTAATAGTATCCGGAACCCTAGTGGCACAATAGTTAAGCACTCGGCTGCTAAGAGAATGGTGGACAGTTAAAGCCCACCTCATGCTTCACAGGGAATGACTATGGCCTTGGAAAATCTATGCGGCAGTTCTACTCTGCTCTATAAAGGTGCTGTGAGAGTTCGAATCTGACTAGAAGTCAGTGGGTTTGGATTTTTGGTTAGTAATGGTATTATTCACTGCTGTTTTATTTCTCTGAGGACTATGATGCTGAGCTCTTTGTCAGGAATGTGCAGATTATTCATTCATAATGTCTTCCTTTGTGAAGAATCAACATCTTTCCCCCATTTTTAAAGTTACTAGTGGTTTGTAGTTAAGTGCCATCAAGTTGGTTCAGACCCATAGCAATCCTGTCCAGGGTTTCCAAGGACCAACTGGTGAGTTTGAACTGATGACCCTGCAGTTCAAAGCAACCTTGAGGTCAAGTGCATATCCCACAGCATCATACCTGATCCAAGTTCTCTGTTTTGTTGATGATTTTCTACTTTCTCTAGAACTTGCACCAGCCATTTTCTCTATGCCTTGTCTTTTCATTTTCTAACAGTATCTTCTGAAACACTAAGGAGCCTTGGTGGTACAGTGGCGTAAGCATTGGGCTGCTAACTAAAAGGTTGGTGGTTCGTACCCAGCAGCTGTTCCATGGGAGAAATATGAAGCAGTCTCCTTCCATAAAGATTTACCTAGTGAGTAGCTCTACACTGTCCTATGAGAACCAAATTGACTCTGTGGCAGTGTGCTTGGCTTTTAAAGAGGTAAAGTTTATTCAGCGTCCTAAAGCCCTTTTTCTATCTGCAGACTGTGAAGATACTTTCCTTTGTTTTCTGCTTCATCTTGACTCAATTTTGTGTGAATTGAGTGAAGGTTTACAGAGCAGATCATCAGTTTTACAGTCACTAAATCATATACTTTGCCTCATTACATGGTTGTACTCTCCTCCATGTACCAACCAGTAACAGTATTTACTCAACTATGACATTCCCCCCTAAGTCGTTTCCCATGACCTTTACCTTTCCTAACCTCTCTCTTGTTGTATGTGTGTCAATCAAAAATTACCCACACAACTTCTGCTGCCTATTACAACTTCTATTAACTGGACTGTCTTTATCAGCACTGTCCATTTGAGGTCTCTGCTGTGCAGGTGTGAATGTGGACATTTGCAAACAAAATTTGGACCGATACTTGAAGGTAAAAGTTTCTTTAAAAAATTCATTACTGGTAACTAGACATGGATTCATCACTATAAGCCTGAGAGTAATCAGCAGAGAACAGAATGGAAACATCCACAATCGCCCACCAATAAAAAGTTTCAAAGTCAACCACCAGCTGGAAAATTGATACTTAACAGTTTTCTGGAATGCTCAAGGGCCAGTATTGGAACACTATCAAGATAAAGGTTTGTCAACAATCAAGAACACTCGTCATGGTGAGATGGCTCACTGAAGAGTTGAAGCCTAAACTTTGGATTAAACTCAGAGGACTGCTACCCAATGGTACTATGATCTTGCATGACAATGCATGTTGACACACCTCTGCCCACACTGTTCACACTATGCAAAAACTTCATTTTAAGATGTTAAAGCATCCTCTCTGTAGAGGATGGGTCTTGCTCCATTGGACTTTCACCTGTTTGGTCCCCTGAAAGCAACCATTCCAGGACGAACATTCACTTCTGATGAAGTGAAGACAGCAGTGCATTTGTGGCTCACATCTCAGAC
Source organism: Chrysochloris asiatica (assembly GCF_000296735.1). Classification (NCBI taxonomy): domain Eukaryota; kingdom Metazoa; phylum Chordata; class Mammalia; order Afrosoricida; family Chrysochloridae; genus Chrysochloris; species Chrysochloris asiatica. The sequence continues at coordinate 1,003,198 of NW_006408963.1, forward strand.
TAAATCATCTTTTTTTTTAAAGCTTTTATTGTCAACTGAATGATAGTTTACATGGGAGAACATCGGTTTCGCACTCATTCTATCGTATTTTGTTTCATTGCAATGATTACAATCTCCTCTATCCATCATCATCTAACAGTATTTGCTTCTATTCCCTCTAAGGAATGTATAATCACTTTAAAAAAAACACAAATATATAATCATTTAAACAACCAAAGAGCACATTCTGCAAGCTAGTCTCCTGGCTGCCAGCACATAGTCTTTCTCTTTCCATGAGTCTAGAGTCCTCAGCTGCTCTATCTCTCCATGTCCTCATCTCTGTCTCCTTCTCTGGTGTCGCTGTTTCTCTGGTTAGGGTCCCTTGTTCCGCTCATGCTCTTCTCTCTTCATGGTCCTTGGGTCCTCTGTTTCTGGACTGTAAGATTAAATACTCCCTTTATGCTACAAACCATCTACCTTTACAACTGTGACAACTGCAACCAGTCATAATAATTACTATTGAATCAAAAGACTCCTATCCCCATCTCCTTTCACCAGACCCAGCTAGACAAGATGAAAACTATTCAATGGGGATTCTACCCTCCGACACACACACACACACACACAAGCCCTGAAACTAAACTCCCTTTTGAAAACTTGTAAGCCAGCCACTTCGTGACTTTTTAAACCCCCACCCCCGTTTTAGGTAGCCAAAGTAGTGTAGTGGTTACAAATCGGGCTGCTAATCTCACAGTCAGCAGTTCAAAACTACCAGCTGTTCCATGGGAGAAAGATGAGGCTTTCTGCTCCCGTAAAGGTTTACAGCCTCGGAAACCCTGTACAGGGTTGCTATGAGTTGGAACCAACTCCATGGCACATAACAACAACAACAACAACAACAACAACGTTGAAGTTGCCTGTCCCTGTCAACCCTGTAAACCAAGGGGGCAGGCTTGATCCTTGATGTGAAGACTCCTTCCCTCTTGGTATTATGAGCCACTATATCGGAATCCTGGTGTGGTGCTGTGGGTTAATGTGCCAGACTGCAAAGCCATTTGAACTGCAAGGTCGGCGATTCAAGCTCACCAGCTACTCCTTGGAAACCCTATACAGGGTCGCTATGGGTCAGAATCGACTCAACAGCACTTGACAACAACAACAACATATCCATAAGTAAAGGTCAAGTTCACCAAATTGTATCCATTTACACTTGCTTCCTGTATCAAATTTATATTATCTTCCTCCAGTCAAGTTCTGATCATCAAGCCATCCAATCTAGGTCAAATGGGTACTATCTGCAAGTTTGGGCATTCTTGCGAGCCTCCTCCACTTCATTATCAGCTGGATGCTTCACTTCAAACTCTAGCCCTGTGTGGCTAGGTCAATGTCTATGGGCTCAGGAGTTCTCATGCCTAACCCAAACTTCAGACCAACCAGCCCTTCCTCTTCCATCATCTTGAGGTCTACGGGGCGTGGTCGAACTCAGCCCATATCGTCATTACTGCCTTTCCCCCACTTCTACTCACATGTAGAGTAACACAGTCGCCAGCGAGCTTACATGGCTGCTCGTATGTTCCCTTTGAGTTTCAGTCATGGAGGGGGGTTCTAAATCACTTTTTAATAAGGGAATACACAAGCTTGTTGACAGATGGACAAAGTGTACAGAAAAGTAAGGAGACTATGTTGAAAAATGATGCATTCATTTTGTCTTTTCCAAAAGTTGATTAAAATAAATTCTACAGTCAGAGTGTGGATAATTTTTGACTTACCTTCGTATATTGCCTGACCATGTTAAAATGTCTAACCTCTAGCTCATGAGTAATTTTCCCTCTCCACTCTGTAACCATCATAGATTGCTTCTTTTACTAAGAAAGCCTTTCCTTAAATTTCACAGCGTTGTTGTTATTATTAGGTATCATCAAGTTGGTACTGACTCATAGCGACCTTATGCAAAACAGAAGGAAACACTGCCCAGTCCTGGGCCAACCTCACAATCGTTGCCACCCCTGGGCCCATCGCTGCTGCTACTGTGCCAATCCATCTGGTTGGGGGTCCAGGGATGGGTCCCTCCTGATAATATGTCAGAAGTTTGAGAAACAAAGTATGGCCGTCATGGTTTCTAAGGAGCACTCTGGCTATACTTCTTCTAACACAGATCTGCTTGTTCTTTTGGCAGTCCATAATACCTTCAATATTCTCCTCCAACACCATAACTCAGATGTATCAATTCTTCTATGTTCTTCCTGATTCACTGTCCACCTTTCATACGCATATGAGGTTACTGAAAATACCATGGCTTGGGTCAGGCGCACCTTAGTCCTCAAGCTGACATCTTTGTTCCTGAACACTTTAAAGAGGTCTTGTGCAGCAGATTTGCCTAATGCAATACGTCATTTGATTTCTTGACTGCTGCTTCCATGAGTGTTGATGGTTGATCCGAGCAAAATGAAGTCTTTGACAACTTCAGTCTTTTCTCCATTTATCATGATGTTATTTATTGGTCCAGTGGTGAGGATTTTTGTTTTCTTTACATTGACATGTAACCCATACTGAACACAGTGGTCTTTGATTTTCATCACTGTATTTTGAGTGCCCTTCACTTTCAGCAAGCAAGGTTGTGTCACCTGTCTATGGCAGTTTGTTAGTAAGTCTTCCTCCAATTCTGATGCCATGTTTTAATCCAGCTTCTCGGGATTATCTGCTCAGTGTACAGACTGAATAAATACGGTTAAAGAATAAAACCCTGGTATACACCTTTCTAATTTTAAACCATTCAGTGTTCCCATGTTCTTTTCGAACAATTGTCTCTTGGTTTGTTTCCTCATGAGCACAATTAAGTGTTCCAGAATACTCATACTCTGCAATGTTGTCCATAGCTTGTCATGATCCACACAACTGAAGGTAAACACCTTTCTGGAAATGTCTGCTTTCAGCCAAGATCCATCGTTTCATGTCCTCTTCTGAATCTGGCTTGAACCTTTCGACGTTCTCTGTCAATGTATGGCTGCAGTTGTTTCTGCATTACTTCTAGTAAAACTTTACTCGCATAGGATATCAAGGATATTGTCCAACGACTTCTGCATTTTGTTGGGTCACCTCTCTTTGGAATGAGCACAAATATGGATCTCTTCCAGTCAGTTGAGTTGGCCAGGTAGTTGTCTTCCAAATTTCTTGGTATAGATAAAGTGAGTGCCTCCAGTGCCGCACAAGTCTGTTAAAAGATTTCAATTTGTATTCCCAGTGCCTTGTTCTTTGCCAATGCCTTCAATGCACCTTGGGCTTCTTTCAGGATCATTAGCTTTTGATCATATGCGACCTCTTGAAATGGTTGAACATCGACCATTTATTTTTGGTACAGGGAGACTCTTGTGTATTCCTTCCATTTTCTTTTGATGCTTTCTGCATCACTCAATATTTTAATCATAGAATCCTCAAACACCGCAAGTCAAGGTTTGAATTTTTTCAGTTCCCTCAGCTTGAGAAATGCTGAGTGTGTTTTTCCCTTTTGGTTTTCTAACTCCAGATCTTTGAACATTTTGTTATACTATTTGACTTTGTTTCTCCAGCTGACCTTTGAAATTTTCTGTTCACCTCTAGTACCCCCCTCACTTCTTCCATTTGCTTTAGCATCTCTATGCTGGAGAGCAAGTTTCAGAGTCTCTTCTGACATCCATTTTGATCTTTTCCTTCTTTCTTTTCTTCTTCATGACCTTTTGCTTTCTTCCTGTATGATGCTCTTGATGGCATCCCACAACTTTTCTGGTCTGGTCTACGGTCTTTAGTGTCTAATGTATCAACTCTGTTCTACAGATGATCTCTAAATTCAGGTGGAATATGTTCAAGGTCATATTTTGGTTGCCGTGGACTTGTTTTAATTTTCTTCAGTTTAAGCCTGAATTTGCATATGAGCAATTGATATTCTGTTCCACACTCTGTCCCTAGCTCTGCTTTGATTGATGATACAGAGATTTTCCACCATCTCTTTCCACAGATGTAGACAATTTGATTTCTGTGTATTCCATTTGGTGAGGTTCATATGTATAGTCTTGTTTTACATTGTTTAAAGAAGGTATTTGCAATGAAGAAATCTTGCAAAATTCTGTCAACATTGTTTGTCACCAAGGCCATATTTTTCAACTACCAATCCTTCCTTGTTTCCAACCTATGAATTCCAGTTGTATTTAATCAATATATCTTGATTGCATGTTTGATAAACTTCAGACTGAATAAGTTGGTAGAATTCTTCAATTTCATCATTGGCTTTAGCAGTTGGTGTATGAACTTAAACAATAGTGGTATTAACTGGTCTTCCTTGTAGGATATTACCCTCTCATAGACAGTGTTGTATGTCAAGACAGATCTTCATATGTTCTTTTTGATGACGAATGCAATGCCATTCCTCTTCCATCTGTCATTCCCAGCATAGTAAACCAAGTGATTGTCAGATTCAAAATGGCCAATGCTGGTCCATTTCAGCTCATTAATGATGTTTTGCGTCCCATTTCACTTTTGACAATTTCAAATTGTCCTAGATTCATACATGATACATTCCATGTTCTCATTATTAATGGATGTTTACAGAGGTTTCTCTTCATCTTGCGGTAAGCCCCATCAGCAAATGAAGGTCCCAAGGGCTTTACTCCATTCGCATCTTCATGGTCAGCTCAGCTCTACTTTGAGGCAGCAGCTCTTCCCTAGTAGCATTTTGAATGCTTTCCAACCTGAGGGGCTCATCTTCCAGCACTATATATGACAATGTTCCACTGCTATCCATAAGGTTTTCAGTGAAGTAGTCCATCTCTCTTTCCTAGTCTGTATTCGTCTGGAAGCTCAGCTGAAACCTGTCCACCGTGGCATAGCTTCCAGAATCACAACAACACACAAGCTACCATAAACTGACAGACAAGTGGTGGTTTACAACACTGGTATCATAAAATATTTGTTCTCTTGCGATTGACTAATTTCACTCAGCATAATGTCCTCTAGGCTTAACCATCTTGTGAGGTGTTTCACAGATTCATCACGATTCTTCAATGTTTTGTTACATTCCATTGTGTGTACTTACAAAAGTTTAACCATTCTTTCTTTGATGGATGTTTAGGCTGTCTCCATCTTTTCAGCATGTCCCTTGTAGACAGCATATTGAAAGATCCTGTTTTCTTATCAATTCTGCTCTCTATGTCTCTTGACTGGTACATTTAATCCATTTACATCCAGTCTAATTATCAATAGGCATGAATTGATTGCTATCATTTTTTTGTGTTCTCTGTGTGTGTGTATGTGGTGCTGCTGGATTCTGTGTTCCACATAATTTTCTATGTTAAATTCATTTTGTTTGTGGGTTTTATTTGCATGTTCGTTTCTGTTGTGTTGATGCATACTCTAAATCTGAATTTCCTCTTTTTTTATTTTGCTGTGCAGGTGAACTATTTTTGAGGATACCCTGTAATTAATTAATTTTTCCTACTTAAAACAGTCTGTTTTATCTTGAAATCTACTAAATTTCCTTGCCATTTGAAAGTTTTGTATCTACACTATTCCTTGTTTGCTTTGTAAACACTCTCTGGTTCACTATTTTCTGTGTTGTAGGGTTATTTTCCTTCCAATACTTCTATAACTGGATTGACTTCTGGGTAGTGTTGTCCTGTATGGTAACCTTAAGTTGTTGTCTACTGTTGTTTCTCAGTCCAAAGAACACCCTTCAGCATTTTTTGTAAAGTTGATCTGATCATTACAAATTCCTTTCATTTCTGTTAATCAGGAAATGTACTAATATCGCCATTGTATTTAAGGGACAGCTTTGCTGGGTATGTGACTCTTGGTTGGCAATCTTTTTCTTTCAAAGTTTAGTATATGTAAACCAACTGCCTTCTTGCCTGCATGGTGTCTGCTGAGAAAACTGAACTTAGTCTTACTGGTTCTCCTTTGTAGGTAGCTTTTTATTTTTTCCTGAGTTCTTCTCAGGATTCTTTCCTTGGAAAGTCTGATTATGTCTTGGTGATTTTGGGGGGAAATCCATCCTGTTTAGTGTACATTGAGCTTTTTGTATACTTATTTTCTCATCTTTTCAGGATGCTAACAAAATTTTCTCCCAACAATATTCTCTGTGTTTTTTTATTGTCTCTTCCTGTGCAGGAATTCTGACCACCCCTAAGTTGTTCCTCCTCATGGTTTCCCACATAACTCTTAGGCTATTTTTGGATTTTTCCATTCTTCGAGCATACTAGTAATAGAGAGATAGATCTTCAAGCTCACTTATTAGGGCTTCCATTGCTTCAAATGTTCTCCTTTGCCCTTTCCATGTATTGCCTATTTCTGAGATCTTAGCATTAATCTTCTGGAGATCTAATCGCAGGTTTTATATTACTTCAAATTTGGCATTTATTTTGTCTGTTTGTTCTTATATAATTTTTCTGAATTCTTAATTTTTTTTTCTGTGTTCTCCTCGCTTTCCTTGATCTATCTGTCAATCCATTGAAGGTACCAAAATATCATTCTTTTGAATTTTTTCAGATAGTTTCACTACCTTTCTTCCTCAGAAGCGTTTTCTGGCTCTCCGTCTTGGTCACTTGTCTGAGTCAGTTTCTTCATGTGAGCTTAAATTGTCTATTGTCCCTGGGGCATTGTGAGGGCATCATACTTTAACAAACAGTATAGCTATTGACCTGGAGAAACCTCTGAGGGGTGCTCCTGCAATTCAAGGAGCTCATGAGGTAGTTGTGGAAGGGATATGACAGCACAGTTCCTGGCCCGAGATGGACTTCCCATTGGCCTCAGTGTTATCTAGGTTCAGGGCAGTCAATCCAGAAGTTCATGGGTACCATTGATGGAGCTGGTTTCACTGTCTGGTAGGACCACAGGGAAGCTGGGGCCAGGGTGACCAGTCTCTGCTGGTCTGGTGGCTCCACGTACTTTGTAGGTTTGGAGATGAGCCCTCCTGAATCTAGGAAGCAAAGCAACACACTAAAATGGTGAAGATGCCCCCCAACTCACACTGGGGATGGATGAAAGTGGGAGCTGTCCACGCTTCTGGTCACCAGGGGAGTGTGGAGAAAAAGAAGAAATAGCAATGCCTATGTGAATCTGCTTAGCTTGGCCTCCCTCCACTGACTCGCAAGATGGTGGAGTCACATAAGGCCACCTTCTCTCACCATCCGTGCTCAGCCTCTCCTCCCAGGAAGCACTCCATCCACCTCTCTAACCTTATTTCTGAAAGTCAGTGTGCCTGCATTTTCATTTGTGCCTGCTTTATTTGGTCTATGGCTCTGGTAGCATAGTAGTTATGCATCGGGCTGCGAACCACAAGGTCAGCAGTTCAAAACTACCAGCTGTTCCATGGGAGAAAGATGAGGCTTTCTGCTCCCGTAAAGATTCACTGACTCAGAAACCCTGTACAGGGACGCTATGAGTCGGAACCAACTGCACGGCACATAACAACCACAACATCCTTGTAGAGGGTCCGTGTAGTGTGCCTGTCTAGTCTGCCATCATGCCGCAGCCTTTTCAATTCTTGAATTAATTTTTATGTTCGGTGTGAGGCTGGGTCAAGGTTCATTTTTTCTGGTATGGACAACCAGTTGCTCGTGCACTATTTGCTGAAAAGACATTCCTTTGCCCATTTGGATCACTCTGGTGCTCCACCATAGCAATCAATTGGTCTACTTGCGGACTCTATTCAATTTCACAGACCTATGTGTTCATCCTTATACTAGCACCAAATACTCTTGATTATTGTTGATTCACAGTAAGCTGAAATTAGGTACGGTAAAAAGGATCACCTTAGTGATCCTTTTTACATATTATTTAATTTGCTAATTAAACTTTTTAAAAAATAGGTTTTAGCTTTTATGTTCATGAGGAACACTGGTCTCTAATTTTCCTGTTCAGCAATGTCTTCATTGGGTTTTGGAATCAGGGTTAAGCTGGACTCCTAAACCTGTGCAGTGTGTTTTCTCCTGCTTGTGTATTTCTCAAATGTTTCTAAGAAGTCACCAGTGAAACCATCTAGGCAGGCCTTCCGTTTTCTGAGAATGAATCTCAACTCTTTATTAGAGTTATTAATATTTTCTACTAAATAAGGTCCCAGTTTGATAAGTTCCTATAAGCTGTTTATCAAGGAATTTGTCCATTTCACATAAACTGTCAGATTTATTGGCATTAAATTGTTCACAATGTCACCCATAATAGTCCCTTTAATGTCCATAGGGTCTTTGTTAATATTCCTTTCTATGTCTTAATTTCTTAACTTATTACTTTGTCTTTTTTGAATGATTCAAAGGACCACCATTTGGCTTTGTTATTTGTTTCTATTATTTTTGTTTTTTACCTGATTACTTTACTGCTCTTATACTTCCTTCCCTTTATTTACTGTAGGTAAAAAAAAAAAACCAACAACAACCTTCTTTTTCTGGTTTCTTAAAGCAAAACCTTAGATCTCTAATTTTTTATCTTTTTTATTTTCTATTAAAAGCATTTTAAGTTATAAATTTCCAAGTAAGCACTGCTTTGGTTACATTGTTCTATTTTCACAAGCGCTTGAAATCCTGTCTGATTTTCCTTGCGATTTCTGGGTTGACTAGTGGATTACTTAGAAATGTGTTGTCTAGTTTCCAAATAATTGATTCTCTTACTATGTATCATATTGTTTAATTTCTGATTTTATTCGGGTCAGAGGACATAATCTATAGACTTCCAAGAACCTGAAATTTATGGGACCTTGTGTTTTATGGCCTAGCAAATGATACATAGTTGTTGGGTGTATTGTTCTATAAATGTCAATTAGGCTAAAGATGACTAAGACTTTTCAGATCTTCTACGTCCTTGCTGATTTTTAAAAAAATAGTTCTATCAATTATTGAGAGAAGATGTTGAAGTTTCTAGTTATGATCTCTTTGATTTTGTCAAATTTTTTTTCTTCATGTATTTTGAAGCTCTCTAATTACCATGGCAACATTAGTGAGCTTGGCCCAGGATCAGGCAGTGTTTCATTCTGCTGTGCATAGAGTCGCTATGAGTCGGTACTGACTCAATTGCACCTAACAACAACAACAACAACAACAACAACAATTAGACACACACATTTGTGACTACTAATGTCTTCCTGATAAACTGGCTCTTTTATTTGTATGAAAGGACGTTCGCTTTACCTCTGGTGATATCCTTTGTGATGAAATCTACCTTTTATGAAATTATATAAGTCAAGCCACTCCATCTTTCCTATGCTTACTGTTTGTAAAATATCTTGTTCCACCCCATTATTTCCAATCTAGTTATGTTCCTATGAAAAACATTTGTCTGTGGTTTATTGTAACAAGAAGCTAATTAAGGTGTACTTAACCTTCGGGTGTGCAGGCAGGGAGATTTCGGTTCAGAATTTGGGATTCCTCCCTGGACTCTCTGCTTTCCAGGACTGCCCCCCCACCCCCTTGGTTTCTAGTCTAGCCTCACATCCCTTAACTCCTGACACTAGACTTCAATCTAGTTTTATTAGCAGTACCGCCTGAGACCTCGCCTCAGGTGAAAAGCCACTAAAAAAGAAAATTCACTCAATGCACTCGCAGTTCTTCCAAGTACCAAGTATCCACTGCCCTCCTGTTTCTGCCTGCTCTAGTCACTCTCCAATGCCCCTGAATGGTGAGGTCTATTTCTGTCCTGAGTTTACATGCTATCTCAGAAAGGCTGGCCCACCCTGAATTACCTCACCAATAAACATAAATAAACTAGATTTTGCACACTTAAGAAGCTAACACTGTAAGAAAAGAGCTGCCAAAAAAAAAAAGAAAAGAAAAGAGCGAGAGCTTGAAAGCATTGTTGAACTTTCTTCAGTATTTTCATTCCTAGTAGCAATTGTATTAGCATTTTACGTACTGTTGTCCGTGCCATCGAGTGCACTCTAACTCACAGCGACCCTGTCTAGGGTTTCCAAGGAACAGCTGGTGAATTTGAACTGCCAACGGGAGGGTTCAATCCGACTTTGGGGTCCAGTGCATAACTCACAGTGCCACACTAGGTGCTGCTTCTGTGGTGGTTGTTAGGTGCCATCGAGTCAGTACCGACTCATAGAGACCCTACCTACGTACAACAGAATGAAACACTGCCCAGTCCTGCGCCAGCCTCCCAGTCGTTGCTACGTTTGAGCCCATCACAGCTTTCAAGGTGCCAATTCATCTCATCGTGTGACTTCTTCGTTTTCTCTGACCCTCCACTTTACCAAGTATAATGTCCTTCTCCAGGGACTGGTCCCTCCTGACAATAAGTCCGAGGTGTGAGATGAAGTCTAGCCATCCTGGTTCCCAAGGAGCACTCTGGCTGAACTTCTTCCAACACAGGTTGGTTTGTTCTTTGGATTCTCCTCCAACACTCAAATGCAACGACTCTTCTAAGGTCCTCCTTAGTCACTGTCCAGCTTTCACATGCATATGAGGCTACTGAAAATCCCATGGCTTGGGTCAGGTGTACCTTAGTCCTCAAACTGATATCTTTGCTCTTCAACACTTTAATGAGCTCTTGTACAGCAAATGTGCCTATAGTAAATAAGCAAATATCTCAATGTTATTAGGAATTAGCATGGTCAGCATGTAGTTGTTGAGTGCCGTCAAATAGGTTCTGACTCACAGAGCAGAGGTACAGGGTTTCCAAGGTGTGGCTGGTGAGTTTGAACCACCAACCTTGTGGTTCAAACAGACCTTGCAGACCAGTGCTTTATCCCACAGCACCACACCAGGACTCCATTTTCAGTACAAGAAGATATAAAAGAAAAAAAAACAAACCTGTCACGTTTCATTTTCACTGAAATTGTATGTACTCATGACTTAAAAAAAAAAAAACTGCACCTAATTTGCTATCTCTATCCACTGAAAGGATCTAGAAGGTTGGCATCCAGCACCCTAACTGCTAAGTTCCACTCAAAGGAACCTGGGCTCCTCGGAACTAGTTCTCAGACAGGAACGACATGTGCTGGGATGGACTTTCTTGTACCAGAAAGCAAGGAAGACAAAGAGGGTGTGCAAGAGGACAGAGGAACCAATATGAAGGTGCTCTCATTGGCCAGATTTGGGAATTTGAACATTAAAATAGAATAATGACCGGAGCTGAATTGCTAGCATTTTTAATAAATAGAACGCCACCTTTGAGTCCACACTGACATGAGAGAAAACACGACAGCAAATACTTTGTCACCATTTATATAAATCATTCTATTGTTGTTGTTAGGTGCCATCGAGTTGGCACCGACTCATACCGACCCTATGCACAGCAGAACGAAACACTGTCCGATCCTGGGCCAACCTCACTACTGTTGCCACCTACACTTGAGTCCATCGATGCTGCCACCTGTCCAATCCATCTTATTGGGGGTCTTCCTCTTTTTCTCTGACTCTCCATTTTATTCTATAGTAGGAACTAATATTAGGAGTTGTGGCGTGGGGCTGTAGGATAAGCAGTTGACTACTAACCACGAGGTTGGCAATTTAAACCCGTCAGCTGATCCTCAGAAACTCTATCAAAGGTCACTATTAGACAGAATTGACAAAACCAGTATACAGTAAGGTCCTGGTGTGACGCTGTAGGCTAACCTACAGCTACTTCTCGGAAATTCTGTACAGGGTCACTATGGAACAACTCAAAGGCATTTAACCACAATAATTACAGCTGGGGGTTAATGTGCTGGACTGCAAAGTTGGGTTGAATCACAAGGTTGGTGGTCCAAGCTCACCAGCCGCTCCTCAGAAACCCTACACAGGGTTGCTGTAGGTTGGTATCGACTGGACAGCACTTCAAAGTCCCCAAGAATACACCAGCAGTCCCTGGGGAATGACATGTGGCTGGGTGGAGTGACACAGTGGCTACACAGGACCAGGCAGAGTCGCATCCTGCTGTACACAGGCTTGCTAGGAGTTGAAATCGACCCAACAGCACCTAACATGGCTCCCCCAATCCAAACTCGTATCTGTTGAATCAATTACAACTGCCGGTGGCGGCCGCCCTGTAAGACAAAGGAGAAACGGTCCAGGGAGTTTTCCAGGACCCTAACTGACTGCACTCATTGAGCTGTATGGAGCAGATGCCCTCAGTTTTGTCCCAGGGCTTCTCTGCAACAGCTACACCGCCTCCTTATTCGGAACATCAGTAATTAAAGGCAAATAATCACGCAGCTATACTGTTTGGGTTTTTTTAGAAGAAAAGACAGTTCATCTTACTTGACGAAGGGAACTTTTTTAAAGATCAATGCCAATAATAAATGTACAAAGGATGACTGAACTGGAAAAATGAATTTGCAACCTTCAATGTACTAAAGATTCAGGCAAGGTCCATCCATGAATGGCCTGCCACAGGACCACCCCACTGATGACTTACGACACCAGGACCCCTACCCCTAACCTCTACAACAGAAAGACATGGCTGTCATCTCCTACTGTAACTGTCGTCTCCTACTGTAACCCCAGACAATTGGACAGTCCAGAGCTCTGATCTGTTGACGGTAAAAGTACCCAACATTGCCTAGGAAAAGTCTTGTAAAAAGTGGTTAACCTCCACAAGTCTACAGACTTAACTTCCTACTTTCAGTGAACATAAATAAGGAATCAACATGTTAACTTGTAGCACAAGAAAATACAAAATCTATCTATAACTAGACTGTTGCTTCCAAAAGTCAGTAGCACAGGTAAAGGGGAGACAGAAGGACAGTTTTTGTTAGAGACAAATGATGCATAATCAAATGCAAGGTATAAGCCTTAATTATTGACCAGTTTCTCAAATATCAGCTAAAAGAAGCATTAGGGAAATCTGTTTGGAGTGTCTGATAGCACTGTTGTTAGTGCCGCTGCGTCAGTTCCGACCCACAGCGACCCTGTACAGAGTTTCTGAGGAGTGGCTGGTGGGTTTGAACTGCCGAGCTTAGTTGGCTCAAAGTGACCTTGTTGGTTCACAGTGACCAGGACGCCATAAATAGCCTGAGACCTGGAGTCCGACTCGATGGCACTTAAAACAACAACGTGTGTGTGTGTGTGTTTAGTACTTTCTTTCTTCTTTGAGCCTTGGGTTTCCTTCATTCTCTTTTGCACCAGAGAGGAAAAGACCACTCCCAAGTTTTTAAGACCCCAAATGCTACTCACCAAACTAGGATATAGAACAGCATCTTAAAGAACCGTGTTATGGCAACCAACACAGCTGTCCTACAAGACTTTGGGCTCAAGCCCTTTAGCCCAGGTGCTCGGCTATGTCTAGGAGGCTCCATGACTGTAACCCTATGTGCTTTATGATAGGAGGAGGCTTCAAAAAGTTCATGTAAAAATTTCATCGTCTTTTCATTCCATTTTTCCACATATTTCCATGTCTCCTCATATGCATTAATTTTTGAAAATGGGACTGTAGCACTGTGTTTATGCTAGAAAATGTCTTTTTCTTTAGGAGGTCAAGTATTTAGGAGTGAAACATCACGATGCCTGCTAATTACTTTAAAATGATTTAGCAAAGAGGTATAGAATAGAAATATTAACATATATTGTTGTTGTAGTTAAGTGCCTTCAAATCAGTTCTGACCCATAGCGACCCCATATAGGGTTTCCAAGGAGTAGCTGGTGAGCTTGAAAGGATGACCTTGCCATTCAAACCGACTCTGCAGGCCAGCGCATTAGCCCGCAGCGCCACCCAACGACTCCATTAATAGAGAGATGGATAATGCTAACAACTGTTGAGGGGAGGCAGTGGGCACACAGGTCTTCTTAAGTTAGAAAAAAAGGTTGGGCTGAAGTAAAGAATCTAACAGAAGGGATAAAACACAAAGTCTAGGAAATCTTCCAAAATCCAGAGCAAAAAGACGAAGAAATGGAAACTGTGAGAAAAGACTGAGACAGAAGTTCAACCCAACATAAGAGGTCCAGATTACAGTAAAAGGAGCCCTCGTAAGAACTGGGGAAATAGAAGGATGGGAAGTAACAAATCGTTTTGTAGAAAAGAGTTGACAAAAGACAAAACATTCTGATCAAATGACCAGTCATGAAAAGATCCAACTCCGGACACATTCTTGTGAGACTTCATGACACTAAAGTAAACCCTAAACTCTTCCAGGGGGAGGGAGGGAAAAGGTAGTCTTGGTCAAACCAAAGAGAATCGGACATTGTTCCTGAGAATCTCTCCCTGCATGCTAACAGACCATGGGAGCAATGTCCTCCAAGTTATGAGGGAAAACGATTTTCAACTTAGAGCCACCAATCAAGAGTAGAATAATGGCATTTTCGACACACAGTGACTCAGAAAATGTATCTGTTATAATGCTTTGGGCTGCAAGTAACAGAAAATCCAAACTGGTTTCAACAAAAAGAAATTTGATTACTGCGCATAACTGGAAGTCCGGAGAGAAAGCAAGCTCCCGTCACTAGCATGAAGTTCTTCCCACTGCTTTGATGTGTAAGCTTTCTTCTCAGGCTTGGTCCCTCAATCTGAGGTTACCAAAGAGCTGCCAGCAGCAACTTAATTATTTATCAAATGGCTTCCCTTCAGTCTGACTGGATCATCTTAGACCAGCCAGCACTCTTGATCAATACCAGGTGCCACACTCTAAAGATTCCATAGGAAACTCAAGGGCCAGTTGGTGTGAATGGGGGAGGACCAATTCAGAAAAGGAGGCTGAGAATGGTTTCACAACTTGGAGACTGTCATCAGTACCACCAAAGTGTACATGTAGAAATCAGTGAATTGCTTTGTTATCAACTATAAGAAAAAATCAAATAAATTCTATGGAAAAAATACCAGTTGCCAAGGGAATGTGCTAAAGAAGGCTCCTTTCTGGATTGGGACTCAGGAAGCAGGGTAATTATTAGTAAGAACAGTGTCGACGTACCCTGTCTTAGTAAGTGATTGTAGGAGGTACTCCAGAAAAGAAGGGAGCTCAATAGCACAACTGAGATCATGTTCAAATAAGATCAAGGAATAGTATTAAAGGAAAAAGGAAGGCAATTAGAAACGGTGAGAAAAACAAAAAAGCCAAACAAGAAAACACAAAGCCACGTTTCAAAGAGGAAATCAATTCCGGCAATGGTTTGAAGCCGATGGTGGTTTAAGAAAAGAATCTATCTGCCCGTGACTGGTCGTTCTCCCTTGAGTGGTCCAGTCAATGGGACACTGCTGTTGCTGTCAAGTGCCATCAAGTCAGTTCTGACTCATAGCGACTGTCTCAGGTTTCCCAGGAGTAGCATGTGGTTCGCAGTCCAGGGCTGATCCTACAATGCCACCTGTCAAGACGGAAATGGCGAGGATGAGCCCAGCACTACTGGCTTCGCCATTAACAATGTTTGTAAATAATAATACAAGTGATGCACATTCATTTTCAACTTTTAGAATTAACCTAAGAGTAGGATGTGGTTGCAGGTCAAAAAATAAATATTAACAACTGTAATGATGTAGACGCTCTAGTACAGCTTTTAGGAGGTCAACATAGGGAAAAGGCTGAAAGAAAAGTAGGCGCTTTACTTTCTCCATCTTATACAAGCTGCGGCCTAGGCAATGCAACAAGAAGTACTGTTTAAAGTTACAGAGAAAACAGGAACAGGAATCTCAACATGGGAAGGTAATGTAAGCTAAGTCAGGTAATCATCAAAGGAAGTCAAAGCAGAAAGTTAAAAGCTATCATCTCTGGAGTAGAGAACAGTGAGGGTAGGGGTAGACTATTGTTTACCTCATAAGCTCTTTTGTTCTAACTTGTTACCAAGTGATTGTAATAGTTTGATAAGAATTCCAAACCCAAACAATGAACTCTTCAATAGTTTCCTACTCCCCTTACATTAATATCCCAAATCCTGCAGAATCTCCTGTCCCTGTCTACCTAAGGCCACACTTCCTACCACCAAAACTCCTTCCCCTTCAGCCTCTCCTGTGTCTGGTATGCCCCCTCCCCCTTCCCCTGCACCTAGCCCATTTCTGTTCACTCCTAAGTTCCCAGCTTTGGCAATGCCTCCTTCCTGCCACAAGCATGCTTCCTACAATTCTGGGTTGAGAAACTGGATGCTGATGCAGTTTACTGAGATGGAGAAGACAGGAGAAGGGGCAGGAGTGATGGAGACAAAAATCAAGACTTCTCTTCGGGACTTACTAATATTAACAACTCAAGTAGAAATGCCAAGGAGGCTAACAAAGGTGGGCTGGCTCAGGAGAGAGGTTTGAGACACAGACATACAGAATGATGAAGATGCAGAAGCGATGGAAATGCCTCTTCACTACATGAAGGCACAGTCCCGCAAGGAAACTTCTAGTAACCTTAAGAACAGCGGTGGGAAAGCCTGACCCAGAGACGGGTGGAAGACCTATTTCTCATTGAACATACATTGCTTTATAATTAAAAAATTCAATGAACTTATTTTCATTTGGAGGAAAAGAGATGATGTAAATCTTTATTTAATGACATGGAAAGATAGCAACCATTTTTTGTTGAAGAAGGGAAATTTCTCCAGCACATATTATATGATTCTGTTTATGTAAAATAATCTATGTGCATGTACACAAGTGCATACGGAAGACTCGGGAAGGATGTTTACAACGCTACCAGCAAAAGTAACTTTGGGCTATCATTCATCAACCAATTGCTGTACTATAAGTATTGGTAAACAGTGTAAGCTAGTTTATACTTTCTATGATTATCGATAAATATTAAATATGCCTGTAAAAATGTGATGTCATAATAGACTGAACTAAGCTTTAAGTGCCATGTTGCCGCCTTGTAGTCTGCCTGAGCTTTAGTGTTTTCTGGGACCTCTTTCCCCCACATACTGGGTGGCTAAGTGCTGACTGCTTTTACATCAGTCCTTGCTTGGCATTTTTAACCACTTTCTGCTATGGACTCCTCAGAGATCAATGATCATAACACTGGTGTTGAATTGGTGATATAGAATAGTACGTGTTTCTTTGTTGTTGTTGTTAAGTACCATCGAGTCGGTTCTGACCCATAACAACCCTATAGAGGGTTTCCAAGGAGCACCTGGTGAGCTTGAACTGCCCACCTTGCAGTTCAAACAGCTTTGCAGTCTGACGCATTCCCCCACAGCGCCACCCCAGGCCTCCATGTGCTTCTTTAGTAAGTCATTAAATAACACTAAGCACCATACTTCTGAGGTAGAACTTCAAAGTATCTGTGACAGCTGTAATGGGAGAGGAAACCATCAGACATCACTCTGGCAACAAACTCACAGATATTCCTATATTCATCTTTGAAGGAAATCTAAATTTTTAGTTAGAGGCTAGTGAAAAGGAAAGTGCAATGCTTTTCCCATCTCTGAATTCTCAACTCCAGATTCATTCTTGGCCCCAGACCAGTCCCTTGACCTAGAGAGATACACACCAAGTATTAGCAGCATCTTCACGTGGTAGAATTTCTGCAGTGATTTTCATTTTTTATTTTTGTGCCTAAATTTCTAAGCTTTCTAAAATGAAGTGAGTATAGTAAAT
Organism: Chrysochloris asiatica; assembly: GCF_000296735.1. NCBI lineage: Eukaryota > Metazoa > Chordata > Mammalia > Afrosoricida > Chrysochloridae > Chrysochloris > Chrysochloris asiatica. The sequence continues at coordinate 1,020,613 of NW_006408963.1, forward strand.
ACTGTGTTTTTTGCTTTGTCTGAAGCAACATGGAATGTTCGCAAAGATATACAGTTGCTTACAAGTTACAGTCACCTTTTTAATAGGATGACACAACTTTAAAAAACAAACTTTTGACCTTCTCTATCTAACGACTTAAGTGCTAGGATGAATTTCATCATTTTTATGTTCTTTCAAGGCTAGAAAAAAACACACTAGAATTATTTATTTTAGCATCAACAGGAACCAAAAGATAAACTGTCACAACTACAGACGTTTGGCTATTTTCTCTGCCAAGTGTAATGCCAGAAACAACCAAAAATATTAGAGGAAATTAGTACTTAATATGGACTAATACCTTCTGTTGTTTACAAAAACACCAAACCTAAAAACTCACAGAAATGTATAATCAAAACGGAGCTACCAGATATGTGCATGGAAATTTACAGTACAGCTTTATCAAAATAACGTCGAAACTTAAGCAGCACTATCACCCCCCAAAACACCATACACAGCTGAGTAGCTACGAAGACGCTTCCCATGCAGCGAACAAGCTCAGGCTCCGGCAGTGACAAGGGAGGTTGCGCAGGAGGCAGAAGCTCTGCTCCGAGGGAAACATGCATATCTCAGAAGTCTGCTTTGCTTTCTTTCAAAGCTACAAATAAACTCATTGGACTGCCCTATTAATAAGTCTAGAAAATGGGTGGCTTTTTTTTGTGTGTGTGTGTGGAAAGCTTTTGCAAATACAGAAACAAAAATATCTTCTCATTTAAAAGGACCCAAGGATATAAACATAAACCAGATGCCAATCCTTCTCTTCCAGGGCTCTAGCGGAGCTCTGGCATACAAACTTTTAAGCAGTACAAGGAGATTGGCAAGAGGCGGAACAAGGCAATGTCTATCAATACAGAACAATCCCAAAGGCCACACTGAGTGCAGACAGCAAGGTGCCGAACAATACACACAGGTGTGTCACCCTGTAAATGTAAACTACATTTTGAAAAGGACCATGTCCCTCTCAAGCTACCTCTCAGAAGGTGTGCTGGGAGTTAGCTGGCTCTGTAGTACTTTTGCTCCATGAAAGCAAGCTGAAGTCTGGGGTGGGGGTGGGGCAGGGATGGGACCTGCTAGGAGCCTGGAGCCCAAGGCCACAAGGGTGTGCATGGTGAGCGGAGGGCGGAGGGCAGAGGGCACAAAAAGCTGAACAAGTAACTACAGTCTGGGAGAACTACACAGTGCGCTTGGGCCCCAAGTCAGCTTCCATCACCATGAGCAGCCCGGCCCTCTGGAGTACCCGGGAGTGCTGCACTGGCAGAAATGCTGACCTCGTGGGAGGATGACGGCCCCATGAGACTTGCTGGAGGACCCCCCCCTTGGTGCAAGGAGGGAAGAGAAGGAGATGTGGGCTCAAAAGGAAAAGGGACAGGATGAGTGGACAGAGGGCCTTGGCATCCTAGGGCCCAGGGAGTATCTGAGTACATCACTCTGACAATGCATCTTCCCACTCACACTTTCTCCTTCAGGTCTCATGGGCCAGTTTTCAGAATTCTTTTCCCTGACCCCCCCACCCACTAGGCAGGCCCCCTTCTCAGGTGTCTGGGGTCCCCCGAGCAGCTAGTTCTTCACTGGCATAGCACTGCCCTCCCTCTGCTGGACTGGGCCTCCCAGGAGCCCATGCTATAGATACGGGCAGGGCAGCATGGGGAGCCCCAGCGTGGCACCTTCGCAAGAGGAAAAGTCAGAAATAAAGGAAGCAAATCGACCTGCAGGAACTATTCAAATGAGACCTAACATCTGGTCTTACAGGAAGAGCCAATAGCTGAGGGAGACTCTCACAAGTTCCAAGGAGTTACCACCACTCAGAACTGTCTCCAAAGAAAAACATCCCATTTTCTTCAAGATTTACGAACAACGGCGGGGGTGGGGTGGTTACAGTTGATGAAGTAAAGACTTCAAATACAAGGGAGCTGTAAAACGTCGTCGTCGCTGGGAAAAGCGGACCTTTCTGGAGCCCACTCATATTCTTCTTTGCCCATCATGTCAGCGCTCTCAGCTCTACAAACAGCAGTGCAGTCCTAAGCTTGTGCGCTTCAAAGTCTGCCATGAAAAAGGCTCCCCGTGAGCGAGCACAGGTGGCCTGGCACCATGAGTCACTAGAAAATGAGGTCTTCTAAACATAATGACAAAACTAAGCAGCACTCTTACATGATAACCTTGTCCTTAATCATAAATCCCCTTTCCATTAAAGTAAAAAAAAATAAAAAGATTCTCAGTCCAAACTAGGACTCCATTTCAGTTTTGAGGGTGTCTGTTAAAGAGTCAAATAATACAAGTTGCAAAATTTACATCAGCTCCTCTAAGAAGAACATATTCACCCAAAGCCTGTTGCCTTTTCATTAGCCAATACAGAAAAGGTTCAAAATGATCACAGAAGAAAATGACCATTTTTATGTATACAACTTTTATTGTACCCTAACCAAGCTAGCTGAACATCGAACTGTTTCAACAGAAAATGGTCCTCATCATAATTCAAGACACAAACCAGCCTACAATTATACCAGTCAGAAAACAAATTACGCTTATATTGCAGTCTACCCTAAATTACGTCAAAATTTCAAACACACACAACTCTGGCTTCCTCCTAGCTTAGATAGGACATACTTTAGTTTGTGAAGATCCTGTCCCTACCCCCGCCCCCTGCCAGAGGAGGGCAGCACAGCCTATAGGGCTCAGTGTCCCCCAAGGCTCAAATCAGGTGCCCAGATATTTTCTGGTGGGTGAGTAAATGGTCATCTGCTAATGGCCCTCCCTTCAAGCCTCACAAAGAAAACATTCAGAAAGAGCAACTTTATGAAGAAAATTGGAAATCATTTCAGATACATTTTTTTTCAAATATGTAAGTTTTTCTCTAAGGGGAGAAAATTAGGATGAGTAATTCTCTGCTCTTAAAAGTAAAAAAAGGGATTTCCAAGTGTTAAAGCAAAAGAAGAAAACATAAACAGATGTTTCGTATTTTAAAAGACAAGTAAAATCAAGATATAAGTAGGGAAAATATTTGCATGATGACAAAGAAGTAATATCCTCAATACATTAAGAGCCCTTACAAATCAATTGAAAATGAAAGACCCCAAGGGAAGAAGAAGCAGAACACAAATAGACAACATCATAAAACACAAATCGCCAATGACGGAGAGTCAATCTTGGTATAATCCTGGTTAAGGGTGGGACACGCTGGCACTTTCTGGAAGGTGATGTTGTGGTACCCACCAGGAACTCCAAGCCTGGGTAGACATTCTTCAGCAAGATGAACTATCAAGAAGTTCCTTCCATCCAGCACTTTTTGGAAGAGCAAAGCCCTGGACCACTGTGCTACACTGCTAGTGAAACTAATGCTATAGAAGAAGAGCTGCAGGCGAGACGGGTTCTGAAGTTTGATTTGATTTGTAAAACACTTGATTCGTTTTGCTGTTGCAATCCTGTTTAGCACCATCCCACATTTCCATTGCTTGAGGCGAAGTTGTTGAAGGATCTACATTAAGCTCTCTGAATGTTGGTTCCTGACACCAAGGGGAAGCTGTCATTTTTAACATTTGATATACTTTACATGGTTTTGTGTTTTCTACAAGTATGTATTATTTTTGTTACATTTTTAAAAGATGAAAACAAGAGTAAGAGATCAAACACTGAGCCCCTAAAGACAGACTCTGGCCTCTGAGAATTCCTTGAAGTTCAAATGGCCGTATCTCTTTCCCATTTATAAGTAATGAGATCTTTTTGAAAATATCCTTTCCTTCCTACATTTCTGAAGAGAAACTGTCTCGCGTCACCACTCTCTGTTCTAAAATACCCATTAGGAATCTGCGAAAAAAGATCATCAAAAGTAAGGCCCACCCCAGGCCTAAACCTACCAGAAGAAACCCCTTCACTCACCATATTACATTTCGGCAACATAGTTTCTCAGACAATGCACAAAGTGTTTGCCATGCAACTCCCACCAGCACAAACCCACTGGAGGACAAAGAATGTCCTGTCCATGGGGCCCAGCCGCCCCCCCCCCCCCCCCCACCCCCAGCAGTTAAGGGGAATGACAATCTGAGTCACAGGATCAGGAGGGGAACCAAGCTGGGGACTGGGGCGCAGCACAATGCGCCTCCACCTGGTCTTCACCTGCACAGCTTCCCAGGCGGATGATTTCTTAGGGAAATGGTCTGACTGACTTTCCAGAGACAGGCAGAGGCCACTTGGGAGCACAGAACAAAGTGTTCCTGGCGGGGCGGGACTAAGCGGAAAGCAAGATGGCTGTGAATGTGTCAATCACAATGGTTCTTAGGAAGAAAAAAGGAAACACTTGATTAGAATGTGCTACCTTACCACACTGAAAGTTTGAAATTCAGAGTATCAGAAGATCACATGTGGACTGACCACAGATTAAAATAAATCATGAAATGTGAAGAGCAACGTAGTGGGGAAATGAAGTTTTACCAAATGAAGTGCACACAATGGGGCCCAAGTCACCAAGATCTCAGGCCCGGAGCGACTTGTAGCCCCAGCTTTTCCCAAAGCCTCCCACTCTAAAGTCCAGCTCTCTAGCAGTACGTGTCTGCAAGTCCACTCGGCCAGCACTGTTCTGGGACAGCGTGCCGGAAGTCATCTTTCCAGACTGGTTCCCACAGAGCAAAATACACTACAAGCACTCACACGTGTTTACCAGTGAGTCACTTTCCGAAAACAAAACCCCACCAGGTCCCTAGTAAAGACCATTAGGCCGTGCAGCAGCAGGTGGAGGGCGCAGCTGAGCTGCTTCAAGGTGAACTGGAGTTGCAGCTCACCAGTTCCGGCTGGACTCTGACTCCCGCCCCCAGATCACGTTGTGACTACCATGGAACCCTACCCAAACTGTCCGTTCAGGGCTCAGGGAAGTGACTTTTTTTTATTATATGGCACAGTTTGGCACAGTTGTATCTTTATAGTCTTTGGGGTACTTTTATACTGTCCAAGAATGATATATCTTATTTGTTTGTTTTTTCCTTTTTTCTTTTTTGTTGTTTTTTGTTGTTGTTGTTGTTGTTGTTTTCTCTTTAAAAACAGATGGCCAAACCAGGACATATACTAAAAAAAAAAAAAGGAAGGTTACTTACCTGAGCCCTAACATCCCAGCTACCATGGAATCCTGTTGGAGCTGGTCTACAGAAGCAAGGTGTATTCTGGGGAGTCACATGTCACATCAAAGCAGGAACTGGTGAGTCTGTACTTTTATGGAGCCTAAAACAAAGAAAATTGTAAGTTGAAAGTCCCCATTGTGCTGCACGACCTTTTTCCCAGGACAAGTTGGGGACATCTTGAAGATCAACACAGAGGCAAAGAGCTTCGCAAGTTCCCGGAGTGGCCAACTAGAAGCCAAGTGTAAACACACTGTGCTGCAGTCCCAGGGACCGCTCTGCTGCAACAGTAAAGCCGAGGGCCTCTGGCCAGTATTTCTGCCACCAAGTCACACTGAAATGCTCTGGGAGAGAAGACATGTGCCAGAGAACACGCAGCATGGAAAGGGCAGCATGGGAGGAACACATGAGGTCAGGAGCCCAGGCTCCCTTTCCAACCAGCTGCAGTCGCAAAGAGCTCACTGAGACCTATGTGAGCGCAGGAGGACCAATGGTAAGCAAGAGCTGGTTCCGAGCACCCAGTGCGCCACCTCTCAGGTCTCCACAAGCTCCAGTATCTCTTTGGTTTCTGAGTCTAAGTTCCAAAAATAACTTGTTTCATTACACTTTTTGCACTAAGATCAGCATTATTTCCATGTTACCACCAAAACAGCCCCAAATGAGCTAATTTGGATGCCTTAACTGTCCGGCCAAAGCATAGCACTGTTATCTTTAGACTAAAAAAAGACTAGCTAGGCTCAAGTGTACAACTTAGATGATCTTCACACAATTACGGACGTAATCAAATCCCGAGAAAGGGCGACACCAGCCAAGTTGCTTAGGGCTGACCTAGAACTACCAGGAGGGGTACCTGGAACCTAACTGCTGGGGTTTCTTGAGACAATAACTCGAGCTAGAACATGGTTCACATCACCGGAAGGCAAGTTTGCAATATTCCTCAACTACAAGAGTCCAGTAAACTGGTATCCTGGCTGTAATGCTCGAGAGAAGCCAAGCCCGAATTTTTGTCAGTTATATATTGAAGGAGCTAGACTAAGGTTCCTTCCAGTTCTGAAAGTTTAAGTTCTTTGATTCACTCAAAACTTTATTTAAAAAATAAATAAAATTAAAACAAGCCAGAAAATGAGATCAGGGAGGTGAAAACCACAGCAAAGCAGTGATTTGCATGCCCACGTACATGACACCCCTGGTTCCAAAGACAAGGAAGACAAGTGCCCCTTTTTAAGGTGTGGTCTCATGTGTGAAGAATCCAGACCTCCACAGTCACTACAAATGAGCTGCCCGCCTACCATCCGTACGATGCACTAATGGGCAAGGACACTCAGCATGAGTGGATTCTGAAGAAGTGATCAAAGCAGAGGCCTCTAATGGGCCGTGACCCCACTTTTAGCATGGGAGTGGGAATGCCCACCCCCCACCCCCATTGTCACTCAGTCACTCCACACACCATACCTACCATCAAAGTCATGGAACAAAGTAGTTAAGCAATGCGTACAAATAAGCCTGTGAGATGACACGACTCCTTGGACGAGAAAGGCAAACGTGAACAGGGCAGGGTAGGAGAGCATGGTTCAAACACAGCAAGCCCAAGAAGAGTGGCGGCGCCCATTTGTTCTACAAAGGCACAGTGACAACAGCATCTGGACTGGGGGAAGACCAGTACACAAGGTCCTACAGCTGGAGTGGCTCAACCCAACCCAAGAAAAAAGGTGGCGGTTGCCAACACTGAAGGCTGCTCAGCACCTGCCCAGCCAGGGCCCAGGGCGCCCCAAGTCAGCGGCTCTCAGTCACAGCTGCTTACAACAACTGATCTCGGTGTCTTGACTTCTCTTGGCCTCACAGAGCACACAGGCCGGGGGGGGGGGGATAAGAGCCAAATACCAGGGGGCTTCAGAAAGTTCATGGGGGAAATGCAGGTTTTTTTCTCATTTCCTTTTCCAGGAACTTTCTGAAGTCCCCTCAAAGGAGGAGCTTATAAATACTCATTCAACTTTATACAGGAATAAGGTTCAAAGCCACACTATCCATCATGGAAACATTTCCAAAAAGGTACACTTGAGTTGGAAACCGTCCACATGTAAGGAACTAACAATTCTAACTGCCCCCACCCCCACCCCCCCGCCTCCACCCCATACTCAGGCAGGTGGGTAAAGGACTCTAGTTGCAAACTGTAAAATACAAACTCAGAATGTCAGAATTAAAAACTGTACCCTAATCATCCTCATAGACAGAGCTCTGTGCCCCAAACCTACCTTAGGATTCAAACATTAAAGAAGTCAGAGTCTGCTTAATGCACGCTGCTTTCCTATCAGGTAGGAGAAAGGTTGGATACTCTAGATTTAGGATCCCTGGTGACGCAATGGTTAAGTGCTCACTTGCTAACCTAATGCTGGCAATTCAATCCCAGCAGCCACTCGTGGAAGAAAACTGTGGCCGTCTGCTTCAGTACAAATGACAGCCTTGGGATCCCCATGAGACAGGGCTATTTTGTCCTAGAGGTCATTAGGGATCGGCAGTGGGTTTGGTTCCCTCTAGATTTAAAGCATTCCATGCAGATGTCCGAGAAAGGGAGATCAAAAGGTGTGACAGGCGAGTACAAGCAAACACACTGCCCTCAGAAGGCGCCAGGCACTTATCCGAGAAAACTCGATTTGGGAGGATGCCTGTGTTGTTGAAAGGGCTGGTGTCAGATAAGCAGCTACAGAGGGGAGCCAATCACACTGCCAACCACAAAAAGCAAATCCGAGACAGAGGTTCCGTACGTCTTCATCAAGTGAGGCTTGTGCACCTGACTATGAGAGCACGACAGTACCCCAGTGAGGCAGCCACCCAACTGACCTGCTGGAGATGAGCCACCCGGGGCAAGTGATTGCAATCAACATGCCCACGTCCAGTGTGCTCTTAGCTCCCTGAGTGTGCTCTCAGAGTCACACATGCTCAGGTACGTCAAGAAAAGCAAGGCTTTCTGAGGCTTCCTGACTGTGATTTCAAGGCTAAGTCATAAAATAAACAAGCCAATTTCCCTAAACCTCTGGTGGAAACTCCCAAAAGACCTAAAAAATCCAGACCCTGTCTTTTTATAGAGCCCCAGCATACTTCCAAAGACCCAAGAGGTCAGCTTTATCTCACCCTTAACTGAAATGACTACATTCCAGATGAAAATTCCAGCTACAGAACCCAAATTTGTCCTCTAGAGCCATCACTGCCCATCACGGGTTCTAATTGTACTTGCGAGGCTCGAAGACGGTTCATTTCTTCAAAGGAGCAACGTGTCTAAAACTTGCGGGAGTCCTTGAAGCCTAGACCAGTTAGCTGCACACCCCAGGAGCTGTGACTGCCTCATGACCCACCAGCCCCTTCATCCCATCCATCTCACCAATGTGGGTCACCGATCCTGCACACTGGAGACACGTGTCAATGGATTCGCGGAGCCCGGTCCTGGGACTGGAACAGCCCCCAGAAGCACACATCGGCTTCACCATGAGTCAGGAGTACCAATTTTGTGGTGGAGCCAATTCTGCTGTGACCCACCCACAGCCGACCCCACTCCCAACAGAAGCCTCTGACTGCAAGGAGAAAGCAGGAGATGGGCCATCTCTTCCCAAGCATGCCTCCTCCCCTCAGGGTCCCACAGGCCTCCTGGGTGAGAGCAGTTCTTTTAGACTCTGCAGAATGACCTTAAGTTTTCAGTGTAAAACCAGAGACACATTGACAGTGCCACCGAAAAGTCAACCGAGTTTCAGTTTGGCTGACTCGGTCATCAGCCCACCAGACAGAGAATAAACTTTCAGGAAAATCCACAGCAACAGCAACGCAAAGAACTTGCCACATCTGGTCCCGGCGATCTTGTGGGGCCTATTACACGCTACGTCCCCTTACACTTATGTAACTGGAAGAGATCGCCGGCGGCGGAAAGGGGGAGGATGGGAGGGCACTCATATTCCTAAGTCACAGCCCCCCCCAAAAAAACCCAGCCCTTTGAGCACCCCGGGGACACGCTCACGCCAAAGAGCCTCCTGTGCTGCCGGACAAACGGTCCCCTACCCACGGTTCCCAAAGGGAGAGCTAGCCACCTCTTTATGATGAGTGGCAGGACCTGGGACACAGCGTCTGTTCCCTTCTGTGGGTGGACAGTCATTCTCGCCTACTTCTCGCCGCTCGATGGGGAAAGGAGCCGGTGGACAGGACTCGGTCCAGGTTGGGGCAGAAAGACATGGAATGGGCGAGAAGGAGGGGGTGGCAAAGCCTGGAAATGGGGGGGGTGAACGCGCAGGAGCCCTTGTGGCGCACTCTCCCGACGGGAGGCAGACTGCGCACGCGCGCCGGTGGGGGGGGGGCAAAAAAACGGGAGAGGGGGCGCGAGAGGGAGGGAGAGGGGAGAGCGCGATCCAGGGAGAGACCGGGGGCGCGGGCGCGCGACGGCGCCGCGGCCCGAAGCCCCAAGAAGGGCAGGACGCGCGCGCAGCCACGACAGGCGAAGCCGGCGACAGGGGCGCCCGCGGGGCCGGGATGCGCGGGGAGGGCGGGAGGAAGTAGGACAGAAGGCCGAAGCAGCCCGGGCGGAGGCCCCGCGAGACCGCGGCGAGGACGGTCACCCGCGAACGCGAGTGACGGGCCAAGGGGGGAGCCACCAATGGAGGCGGCAGGCGGGGGAGGGGGACAGTAGAGAGGAGGGACGCCATCCGCCAGCCCGAGGCGCCGGAGCCCGCGGGCCCCTCCCGCGCCACGTCCCGCCCCTGCCCCCCTCCCCCAAGGAAGGGTCCCCGCCCGCGGCCTCAGCGGTACCACTCACAGTCTCTCCTCTTCGCCTCCTCCTCCTCCTCCGCTCGGCGCGGCGGCGGCGGCGGCGGCCATTTTCCGGACGGCTTTTACCACAGCCCTCTCTCCGAGAGGAGGGAGTGCGCGCGCCACCGACGCCGGGACCCCGCACGGACGACGTCGCGCCCCGCCCTCCCGGCCGGCCTGCGCGCTGCTGCACCTGCGCGCTCGCGCCCCGCCCCGGCCCCGCCCACACGCCGTCTCGTCGGTCCGAATCCGCCCATCATTGGCTGAGGTGGCCAAGGTTGGTCGCAGACTAAGCAACGTCTCCGACAATTGGCGAAAGGTGTTGTCAGTTCCGTCCAGGGAAAATGGGCGGAACCCCCGTTCAGCTGCTGATTGGCTGCCGCCGGCCGTCATTTGGGAAAAAGAAGCGGCTAGGCCCCTAGGGGCTGGTTTAGTGGGCGGAATTTGAATGCTAGGGATTAATGGGCCCTTGCGGATAACAGGGCGAGTGGAGGCCTAGGCTCGGAACGCTTGTTTGCGCTGTCCGACCGTTCAGTTGGTCCGCGGTGCGAAAACGCGCTAAGCGCGCTGAGATAACTGTTTTACTTCTCTCGCATTTCGCTCACGATCGCTCCCTTCGTAGAAGCAGTAAAGTTGTTTGACGTTGGCACAACCGAGGGACCTTCGTTTCGGAGGCCTACCCACTGCTGTCTTTCATCTGAGACTGCTAGGTGCCAGACCCTCAGAGGGGCGGGCACTAGACTGACAAATCACAGCCTCTGCTTTCATGGAACTCTGGCGGAGGAAAAGGGATGCTCACTAAGGCCTTCCAGACTTGCAATTGTTGGAATGCATAGTTTGATGGAGGTGTCGATCACTCTGCCTGGATGGGAGAGGGAAGACTTCCTAGAAAAGGGGATCTGAAAGCTGAGATTCAGCAACTCTATTTCTGGAAAATATTTAAGAGCATGAGAAAAGTTGTAGCCAATGCGATGTTCAGGACAGGACTATTTATAAAGGCGATCCTATCCTGATATCCGGAGTCCTGGTGTGGTGCTGTGGGTTAATGCACGGGACTGCAAAGTTGGTTTGAACTGCAAGGACGGCGGTTCAAACTCACCAGCCGTTCATTGGAAATCCTATACAGGATCGCAATGGGTCGGAACCAACTCAAAGGCACTGAACAACAACAACATCCTGATACCCATTCAACATCCAGTTCATCCAATACTTCTTGCGTTGGTACCGTATGAAGGAACCTTATAATTCTAATTTGGCTTTCTCCCATTCATTTATTGAATACTTAAATATGTGCCAAACCCTGTTCCAAGATCCGTATATACAATATCCAAGACAGCGAATTCACATTCTTGCCGGGAAGATGAAGTATATTAAGTCTATAATATAATGTCACATCGGAGCAAAACAACGCCATTGCCTAACAGTTGATTCCAGCTCATAGCAACTCTATCTATCCAGACAGCCTCGTTTTCCTCCCTAGGAGCAGCTGCTGGGTTGGAACCGCCAATTTTGTGGTTAGCAGTCCAACGCCTAATCCATAGCTCCACCAGGGCTCCCTATATAATAACAGGACTTTGAAAACAGATGAAGCGAGGAGGAATGGGTCACCATGGGAACTGGGAGTACTTACTGACAGGCCTTTTTACTCATTTTATTCCCCCATATGGATATCTGTGGACTCCTGGTGTAGTGCTGCGGGTTAATTTGCTGGACTGCAAGGTCAGGTTGAGCCACAAGGTTGGCGGTTCAAGTTCACCAGTCGCTCCTCAGAAACCGTATACAGGGTCACTCTGAGTCGGAGCTGCCACTTTGCCAAATGGGCTCAAGTGTAACAACAACTGCGAGGTTGGCCCAGGACCAGGCGGTGTTTCGTTCTGTTGTGCGCAGGGTCGCTATAAGTCGGTACCAACTCGATGACATCTAACAACAACATGGATATCTGTGGCTAGAACATTCCAGGCAAGTACAAATAAAAGCGCAAATCAGTCCTAGAAGAAATGTAAGCAGAATGTTCCTTAGAAGAGAGGAAGGCAAGGCCTGAACTCATTTTGAACATGTCATCAGGAAAGACCACTTGCTGGAAAAGGACATCATGTTTGGCAAAATAGAGGGTACACAAAAATGAGGGGAACCTTCCTTGAGGAGGATTGACACACTAGCCTGTCGGTGGACTCAAACAGCCGAAGGATTATGAAGGAACCAAACCGGGTAGTTTTGCTCTGTTTGTATACACGGTCACCATGAGTCAGAGTCTGCTTAATGACAAGAGCAGCAACAACACTGAGGCCCTGAGGAAAGACCACACCTGCCATGCTGGAGGTTAACAAGGAGGTCGAGGTAGTTCGAGAGTAGTAAGGAAGGAGTTTGGAGAGGTAGCCTGGGTCACCATGGAAGCTGGGAGCTGACATCATCAGAACTATGTTATAGGAGAATCAATCACTTTGAAGGGGCAATGTGGAGAACCAACCATGTTGTTGTTGTTGGTGGTGGTGTGCCGTGGAGTCAGTTCCAACTACAGCGACCCTGTATAGGGTTTCCAAGACTAAATCTTTACAGGAGGAAAAAGCATTATCTTTCTCCCTCAGAACCACGGACAGTTTCGAACTGCTGACTATGAGATTACCAGCCCGACGATGCTACCAGAGCTCCTTAAAACCAACCATGTTGTTGTTATGTGCCGTGGAGTCGGTTCCGACTCATAGCGACCCTGTACAGGGTTCCTGAGGCTGTAAATCTTTATGGGAGCAGAAAGCCTCATCTTTCTCCTGCGAAACAGATGGTAGTTTTGAACTGCTGACCTTGCGGTTCGCAGCCAGATTCGTAACCACTCTGCTAACCAACCATAGTGGGACAAAAGTAAGAGCAAAAGAGCTCATTAAAACTGAGTATGTTGTTGTTGTTAAGTACTGTGGAGTCGGTTCCAAATTATAGCGACCCTGTATAGGGTTTCCAAGGAGCGGCTGGCTGGTAAATTTGAACCTCCGACCTTGAGGTTCAAAGTGATCTTACCCTCCAGCGCCACACCAGGAGTCCATAAAACTGAGTCTAGGAGATGAAACTGACTATGGAAATACACTAGACATGGCAATTGACAGAGAACAAAAATAGGAAGTTTTGTATGAATGTGGCAGTCTGTCTAAAATTCTCCTGAACTGACAGAAAAGAAAAAATATTTCAGAAAAGTCAATTCAAAGCAACAATGGAAAAGAGAAGGAAGAATACAATAGACAATCCAACATTTTCGAACTGGCATCCCGGATGATGACACAAAAACAAACACAAATTTGTGGCAAACACTCATGGACATTTCCTAAAGGTGCTCACGCACTGTTGTTGTTAGGTGCTGTGGAGACAGTCAGTTCCTGGTCCTGCACCATCCTCAATATTGTTACGTTTCGGCCATTGTTGCTGTCACTGTGTCCATAGATGTGGTGGGGAAAGCCACAGGATTCATTGAAGACATGAAGCTTAATTAAAGGCCCAAATACAGGATGAATATACTAGTTGGGACCTCCTTTCCCCCACCAGACAGCTGAACTGAAAGCTGGCGCAGGTCCTGAGTCATCCTAACAAACAGAGAAGTTTCCAAAGTGATTGAATGAAATGTCTGTGAAGTTTGAGCTTGTTAGCAAGCCCTGAACAATTTTCTCCTTATTCTAGCATTTGGGAGATATGAACCCTGATCCTCAGCTCTCTGCCCTATAAAGAGAAGAGCATAGCAATAAGACAGACCTGTTTACCCAACAACAGACTAAAGCCACACTATCTACCTGGTCATTTAAATATATACATAAACTGACCACTGAGGATCATCAATAACTTGAATAAACTCTTCAACATGAACAAAAGGCAAGATAAACAATTATGGGGGAAAAAAGAAATTGAAGGAATCCCATAAAATACAGATAACATATGTGTGTGTGTGGGGGGGGAATTAAACTAATTCATCTATTCAGAGAAGTAGAAGTAAATATTATATGCACAAAACAAGAACAGAATATGATGTAAAAGGAGCAAAGAACAGCAAAGAATGGTATGTGATTATTGAAGTTCAAATTTCAATTGAAAGATAAAATTGAAGAGGTCTCTCAGGAAATAGAATCAACAGAGTAAAAAAAAAAAGAAAGAAAATATAATCACTTATAAGAGAGATCTAGGAAATCCACTCAACAACCAATAAGAGTTGTTTTGCCTTTTTAAAAAGAAGGATATTTTTGTTGAGGATACTCACAGCACAACATATCACGGGACTGCAAAGCCGTTTGAATTGCAACGTTGGCAGTTGAAGCTCACCAGCTGCTCCTCGGGAACCCTATACAGGGTCGCTATGGGTCGGAGACGAAGCAATGGCACTTCACAACAACAACATGCACCGTTGAGTGACATTGGATATATTCTTGGAGTTGACAGTCATTCTTCCCCTCCTTTTCTGGCTTGTTCTGCCCTCATTAACATAAACTCACCGCTCTCAAAGACTCCTATCAAACTTACAAGAATTCTTAAAAGGTAAAACCAATTAAAAAGAGCAGGAATCAGAACAGCATCAGACTTTACAACATACTGGATAATAAAAGACTTTAGGACAGTGTTTGAAAAAATCCTAGGAAAAATATTTTTCAACAAAATTTTACATTTAGACATGATATCAAGGTTGATGACAAAATAAAAATATTCAAGAATGTAAAAGCTAAGAAAATTTACATCTCAAATATCATATCCTTTTTTAGGAAGCTACTTGAGGATGTTCTCCAGCAAAACCAGAGTGTAAGCCAAGAAATAGGACATTGTGTTATTCACAAAACAGTGGCTCTAATCCAGGACAGCAATGACAGGAAATACCAGAGATGCCAGTTGGGCAGAAAGCCTGAGGGCAGTCAGTCAAGATTGGAATAGGAGAATGGCAGGCTATAGACGAGAAGACGCCCAAGAATTTTGTCTGCGTGTGTATGTGTGTGCGCATGCATGCGTGAAATCAACATATTGGATAGTGTTACTGAGAATTTGCTAGAAAATGACATCTGATATTATTTTAAAATACAAGAAAAAACTTAAAAGTCATTAGAAACACCAGGAAAAAATAACTTTATATATATATATATATACATATACATACATATATATACACATACATATATATATATATATGTATATATATAACAGGGTCGCTATGGGTGGGAATCGATTCCACAGAACTTAACAACAACAACATATATATATATCTTTTGGGAGAAGTACAGACAGTGTGCTCCTTAGAGGCCAAGATGGCCAAACTTCGTCTCTCATCTTTGGACATATTGTCAGGAGGGACAAGTCGCTGGAGAAGGATATCATGTTTGGTAAGATGGAGGGTCAGAGAAAAAGAGGATGAGATGAATTGGCCAGGTGGCAGCATCGATGAACTCAAGTGTGGCAACAGTAATGAGGTTGGCTCAGGATCGGACATTGTTTCGTTCTGCTGTGTATAAGTCGGTGCCGACTCGATGGCACCTAACAACAACAACATATATCTACATAGATATGTACAT
This sequence comes from Chrysochloris asiatica, assembly GCF_000296735.1. Classification (NCBI taxonomy): domain Eukaryota; kingdom Metazoa; phylum Chordata; class Mammalia; order Afrosoricida; family Chrysochloridae; genus Chrysochloris; species Chrysochloris asiatica. The sequence goes on from NW_006408963.1 coordinate 1,036,061, forward strand.
AGATAGATAGATAGATAGATAGATAGATAGATAGATAGATAGATAGATGGAAACTGTGATCAAAAGAAGCAAAATAAAATATAATTTTACCAATTGATGGTATGTAAGACAAGAGAATCCACTGGGCGATGATACTAGGGGAGTTCTGTTTTCAAATGTTCCAGGGGCCATCACATTCAGACAAGTGTTACACAGCTCCCTTCACGTCCAAAGAGCACACAACACTCTGCCATGAGCCTTGGCCCAAAGGCACTGGCTCTTAATTCCATGGGTCATCAGACCTAGCGTCCCTGATTACGCCATGCTCTTGCCCAAAGGTACCACTTTGTTCTCTCTTGTGCTCTTGGTTCTGCTTCTCCACCATCTCGCTGTCACGTTTCGGGTACTTGATAGTACTCAGCTACCCCCTCCACTTCTGAGAGGATTCATCTGAAACACAGCAGTATGACAAAACCCACCAACCCCCACTTTAGAGTACCACAGTCCTATGTGCATGTTCCTACCCAGGCATTTGGAGTCCTGGTATGGCACTGTGGGTTCATGTACTAGACTGCAAAGCCTGTTTGAACCGCAAGGTAGGCAGTTTAGGCTCACCAACTCCTTCTCAGAGCTATGTATGGGCCAGAACCAACTCGATGGCACTCAGCAAAAACACCAACAACCCAGTCATTTAGGACTCCTGATGTGGCGCTGTAGGTTCAGCACTGGCCTGGGAACCACAAGCTCTCAGCAGTTCAAGTCACCAGCTGCTCCTTGGAAGCCCTACACAGGGTCACTCTGAGTCAGAATCCACACGACGGAGCTTCACAACACCAGCATCACCCAGTCATTTGGTGGGAGTTACAAAGACTATGGCTAGAAGAGTCACATTAAGTCAATTCACTGCACATATGTTAACTGAACGAAAGTTCAACTCCAAAGAACTAGGGATAGCAGTATAAATATGAAAGACCATGCTTCAGGGGTCCCTACAACTATCTTCAGGCTTCATGATTTACCAGAAAGACTTACAGGGCTCAGGAAAACTGGTATGCTCGCGGTTCTGGTGTCTGACGGGGAAAGGGTATGGACTGAAATCAACAAAGGTGTAAAAGGTGGACAATGAATAAGGAAGACCGTAGAAGAATTGAAGCTTTTGAGTTATGGTGTTGGAGGAGAATATTGAAAGTGCCATGGGCTGCCAAAAGAACCAACAGATCCGTTTTGGAAGAAGTGCAGTCAGAGTGCTTCTTAGAGACCCCTTGGGATCTAATATATATGTAGCAGTTAAAAAAAAACAAACAAAAAAAAAAACCAAAGCAGTAGATTATAGGATATGGAAATGTGACATAGAGTGGCCAGGTGACATTTATGTCCACACTAAGGAAAAGTGTTTTGGAAGAAGTGCAGCCAGAGTGCTCCTTAGAGGCCAAGATGGCCAAACTTCATCTTTCATACTTCAGACATATTGTCAGGAGGGACCAGTCGCTGGAGAAGGATATCTTGTTTGGTAAGGTGGAGGGTCAGAGAAAAAGAAGACCCCCAACGAGATGGATTGGCCGAGTGGCAGCACCGATGGGCTCAAGCATGGCAAAGATAGTGAGGTTGGCCCAGGATCGAGCAATGTTTCGTTCTGGTGTGCATAGGGTCACTATGGGTCGGTGCCAACTCGATGGCACCTAACAACAACAAAGGTCCGAACACCTCAAAGCGTATGTCAGTAAACTGGAGAGTCTGTCGGTAAACTGAAGCTTGTCTCGTATGTAATGCTGGGCTAAAGACGGAAAGCTCACCAGTGAGAGAGAAGTGGAATACGGGGCAGTAATGCATACTGGGACTTGAAGGACCTGAATAAATGACATCCATTTCCCCCATCTGAGTGTCATGGAACTTGACACTACAATTGTAGAGTTCATCAGAGAAGTTTTACAAGATCAGCCAAGAAAAGGTTTACAAAAGGGAGACTTGCCTTCCCAGACACACTGTGAGAGGACACCCCTGAAGAGAGTGCAGTTTTCAGTGTCAAAACAGACAATGGATAAAACCAAACAGATGCCAAAAGACCCAGATGAGTAGGTGCCCCTTCCGCCTTATTGCAAACCAGTGACCACTCTTTTTCCGGACGATTTATCACCGTGGCTGATGACTCAGTTTTTCTAGAAGCTCTGACCCTTCTGGAGTCCTGGGGTGGCACTGTAGGATAAGCACTGGACCGCAAGGTCGGTTTGAACCGCAAGGTCAGTGGTTCAAACTCACCAGCTGTTCCTTGGAAACCCTATACAGGGTCGCTATGAGTTGAAACGGGTTCAATGGCACTTCACAACAACAACAATGACCTTTCTGTTCTCATGGGCAGACTTGGATCTGCAGGAGAACTTTCTCTGGAGTTAGTTAGGGCCTCCCTTGCACGCCGTTCCATGGCTTAGTGTTAGCTCAGTGTGGTTCTCCTAGTGCTCCTATCTGTCTTGATGTCCAGCCCTGGATATTCCTTGGTGTGCTCTTAAATTTACTATTACATCAGTCAGAGCCCTTCCAGGAAGACAGAAATCACTTCAGATAGTTACAACTGATGGCTTTGAATGGGGGAAAGGAAGTCAGTAGAGGACAGTGAGGCAGTGTGGGGGTCAGTCAGTGTGGGCCAGAAGCTGCTGCCACCCATAGGCTGAAGGGACGCCAGGAGAGGCTGAGTGACCTGGTGGGAATGGGAGTCATGGAAGGCCCTAGCGGAGCTGCAGCTACTGGCACAGAGGGAGGGAGGGATACTTCGGCTTCTCCTTCCACCAGCTTCCCAGGTTCTTCCAGGCCCTCCAGCGGACCCTAGAGCCTGGGAAAGATAGGCTACAAGACCAGGGGCAGATTTGAGGGCACATAGGCCCAGAAGCCCTAGTGTGGCACTGTAGCATAGGCACTGGACCGCAAGGGCGGTTGGAACCTCAAGGCCTGCAGTTCAAGCTCACCAGTTGCTCCTCAGAAACCCTCTACAGGGTCTTTCTTCTCTATGAGTTGAAATCAACTCAACGGCATTTAACAACAATGACAACAACATAAAAAATGAAAGGAGCCCTGGTGGTGCAGCGGGTTAGGCGTCCCCAGTTGGTCTGTAGCTTCCGTAAAGATGTGCCATCTCGGAAACCCTTTATAGGGTCACTCTAAGCCAGAATCAACTCGATGGCAGTGGTTTGGGATTTTTTGATGTGTGTATAAATGATGAAAGAATTAGAGTTTCACATATCTTGACACGTCCCCTCCTTCAGATCCCTCTGCTCCTCCCAGCAGTTTTGTTGTTTTATTATTTGTAGATCTTCTAGGAATTTTATTTATACCTTCAAACATTTAAACAATGCCTTTGTTATTGATTGATCAACATTAGACAAGATCTCTAGATCCCCAAATTTCCAAGATAAGTGAATCAGCACATTTCAACTGCCTCCATCAGTGATTTTCTTCTCTGAACGATTATGTATGTCTGTATCTTCATGGCTCTCGCCATTGGCATCTGCTTTTGGAACCACAGCTCCTGTTAAAGATACTTGGCTTTAGGTCTCCAAGTGTCTACTTTGCTAGATCTTGTCATCGGGCATCTTGGTTTCCTTTGAGGTCATCACTCATTTAAAAAATGGACCTCATTCCACCTGAACCAGTTAGTAAAGACATGCCCTTGAGCTTACCTCTTCCCCATGGACCTGCAGTTTCAAGCAACGGGCCATTTGGTCTGCCCCTCAACCCATGCTACTTCATTTGAACAATTTGATGTACTGTCCAAAGCTTTCAGAAATGTGTCTGCTGTCAGCCGACTCCCTCAATTGAGGTGAATAAACGTAAATGGCCAGAGAAGTGCAATATGAAGATCTCCTAGAGGAGAATTAAAAAACCATTACTACCCCAAAAAGCAGAATTTTATATCAATAATGAGACCATTTTACAATCAAAAGGCAACTGTAATGAATTATTATCAACCTAGGAGCATCTCATTGAAAAAGAGAAAGCAGAATTTGTGAAGAAATTGGCAGAAATGTGTCTTATTCCTGTGGCAAAACAAAAAGAAGTATGCAATTGGCTAAGACTGCAATCCAGGTGCTCGCTTTGGCAGCACACGTACTAAAATTGGAACGATACACAGAAGATTAGCATGGCCCCATGCGCAAGAACGACACGCAAATTCGTGAAGCAAAGTTCCATATTTTTGAGCAGCTGGGGACTTTAGACACAGAGAGGTAGAGGGGCTGTGTGCTGATGACGGGGGGGGGGGCAGGCTTGTAGGGTATACTCTTTGGTTGGTTGATGATGCATGGAGGGGACTGTAATCATGGCAATGAAACGATATACGATAGATTGAATGTAAAACTAGTGTTCTCCCATGTAAACTATCACAGAATTCACAATAAAACATAAAAAAACAAAACAACTGCAATCCAGGACACTGCATCAAAGTTGGTATATCATAAAGTACCCAGGTTTTTGGGTTCCAATGACAAAAATGGATAACATATTGAGCTGCAAAGGAAATTAGAATTAGTCACACAAATGTCCCAGCTTCAGAGACGCCTTTCCCACCCACCCCATCTAACATGGCTGCCGCAAAATCTCACCTCCTAACTTCCTCGGAGCCCTGATCACCACCTAATGATTGCACTGGTACTGGTTTTGGTCTCCTCACTAAAATGTAAATGTCATGAGGTCTGGACTAGATCTGGTTCTCTGCCATAATGTGAAAACCGCCCAGTCCGTTGACAAGTCTCTGATGTTAAATGTCAGTTAAGACTCATAGTGACTCTGTATAAAGTGTCCCAGGAGCAGTTGGTGGGTTTGAACTGGAAAACTAGCAGTTAGCAGTCCAGTGCTTATCCTACAGCACCACACAAGTGGCAACACTATGAAAATTTATTAGACATCACCAAACAAGTTGAGAGAATGATTTGCTGGTCTTGGGGGCTCAGGACAATCGTCACAGGGAACACCATGGTCAACTGTCCTAATACTCCACAAAGACAATGTTCTACATCCTAAATTGCTGAGCAGTGACTGGACTAGGCCATGGGGTCACATGGCAGAGCAAAGGTGTTCCTGATTGGGAAACTGCCGCATCCTGAGTATTGTTATGAGTTCCGTGTGGCCATTGCAGCGGACTGTCCAACCCAGACGTGAAGCAGAGTCCTGTGGGAGGGATGGTTGTTGTCAGAAGAGTACAAAGAAGGTTACAGGGCGGAGGCATGTCTGCCCTCCTTTTCACAGGAGTTGGCCTTGGGCTGATAATGAGTTTGATTCTCTCTCACCCTTGTGAAGCCAGCGGACTTCCGACATGGCTCTAACACAGGGTATTTGCAGTCGGGCAGTCCCAAGGACCCAATTCAGGAGGGTTGGGAAAGAAGGAGAATGTAAACAAGACACACAGAGAGAACGACGTGGGGTAAGTAATATTACATTGTGGCTGTTGCTTCTGTTGTCGTTGTTAGGTGCGTCAAGTCAATTCCACCTCATAGCGACCCTCTGCACAACCGAACGAAACGCTGCCCGGGCCTGGGCCAGACTCACAATTGTGCTACCTTTGAACCACTGTGTCCATCCAGCTCCTTGAGGATCGTTTTCTTTTTTGCTGACCCTCTACTTTACCAAGCATGATGTCCTTCTCCAGGGGACAATATGTCCAAAGTATGAGAGACAATGTCTCTCCAGTCTTGCCTCTAAGGAGCATTCTGGCTGTACTCCTTCCAACACAGATTTGATTGTTACTTTGGCAATCCATGTATGAGGGCGAGTCAAAAATTATCCACACTCCGGTCATAGTAAAACGCCCATCCACGTCCACGGCTGGTGACAACACTGAGCGTGCACGTGAATTGATTCGGTTGAGTAGACTGAGTGACAGTGATTATGTGGCAAATCATTTGCCAATCAGCCATGGCTCTGCCTATGAAATAATCCATGACAGACTTGGATTTTTCAAAGTTTGTGCAAGATAAGTACTGAAACACCTCACAGAAGAGGATAAACAAAAGTGCTTGGACAGCTGCAAACAAAATTTGGACCAATAATCAAAAGAAGGTAAAAGTTTCTATAAAAAATCATTACTGGTGATGAGACATGGATTCATCACTATGAGCCTGAGAGTAAACGACAGAATATGGAATGGAGGAAAACATCCTCAATTGTTGACCAAGAAGAAGTTCAAAAGTCAACCATCAGCTGGAAAATTGATGCTTATGGTTTTCTGGGATTCTCAAGGACCAGTTTCGGAACATTATCAGGAGAAAGGTTCAACAATTAACAGTGCTCATTACAGTGAGATGCCCACTGAAGAGCTGAAGCCTCAACTTCGGACTAAATGCAAAGGACTGCCATCCAAGGGCATTAAGGACAATGCACGTCCATACACCTCTGCCCACACTGTTGGCACTCTGCAAAAACTTCGTTTTGAGGTGTTAGCGCATCCTCCCCTGTAGTCCTGATCTTGCCCCATTAAAACTTACACCTGTTTGGTCCCCTGAAAGCAGCCATTCTAGGACGAAGGTTCACCTCTCATGCTCACATCTTAGCCAAACGAATTTTTGAATAAGAGACTCTGAAAGGTGGACAAAGTGTATTGAAAAGCAAGGAGACTAGGTCAAGAAATGTCAATTAAAATAAATTCTACAGCCAGAGTGCAGATAATTTTTTACTTTCCCTCATACTTTCCCTCTTCTTCCCCAACACCATAATTCAAATGCATCCATTCTTCTACAATCTTCCTTATTCGTTGCCCAACTTTCAAATACCATGGCTTGGGTCAGTCGCACCTGTGTTCTAAAACTGACATTTTTGCGTTTTAACACTTGAAAGAGGTCTTTTGCAGCAGATTTTTCCTAATGCACTATGTTGTTTGATCCCTTGACTGCTATTTCCATGATCACTGAATGTTGATCCAAGCAAAATGAAATCTTTGACAACTTCAACCTTTTCTCCATTTATCAGGATGTTAATTATTGGTTCCGTGGTGAGGCTGTATGTAGTTTGTTTCTTTTTTTTTTCTGTATGTAGTTTTTGATCTTCATCAGTAAATATTTCAAGTTGTCTTCATTCCAGCAAGAAAGGTTTGTCATCTCCACCTCCAAGGTAGTGAATGACTAGTCCTCCAGTCATGATGCCATGTTCTTATAATCCAGCTTTTGGGATGATTGGCTCAGCATATAGACTGAATAAGTATGGTGAAAGAATACAACCTTGGAAAACAACACCTTTCCCGATTTTAAACCTTTCTGCGTCCTTTGTTCTGTTCGAAAAACTGTCTCTTGGTCTATGTGCAGGTTCCTCATGAGCACAGTTAATGTTCTGGTATTCGCATCCTTCACCATGCTCCCAGTAATTTGTCAGGATCCACAGAGTGGAAAGCACAGTCTTTCTGGTCTTCTCTGCTTTCAGCCAAGATTCATCTGATGTCAGCAATGAAATCCCTCGTTCCACATCCTCTTCTGAATTTGGCTTGAATTTCTGGCAGCTCCCTCTCAATATCCAGTTGCGACCATTTTTTAATTATCTTCAGCATGTGATATTAATAATATTGCTCAATTATTTCCCACATTCTTTGGGTCACTTTTCCTTGGAATGGGCATGAACATGGATCCCCTCCAGTAGGTTAGCGTTATGGCTGTCTTCCAAATGTCTTGGCATAGATGCATTGGTTTGTGGAAACAGTTCAATTGATATTCGGTCAATTCCTGAAGCCTTGTGGATTGTCAATGCCTTCAGTGTAGCTTGGACTTCTTCCTTTAATACTATTGGTTCTTGATCATATGGTACTTCTTTTTTTCTTTTTTAAACTTTGTGTTTATATGATACTTCTTAAATAGATTGGGCATCAACCAATTTATTGTTTCTTGATCTTCTGATGACCTTGAGGGGATTGCAATCATTGAGATGAAGCGAAGTGTCTGTCTTATCGAATCTAAACTGACGATCTGCTCTGTAAACCTTCACTCAATTCACAATGTTGCTGGTTTTGTTGTGTGCCGTTGGGTCTGTTCCAACTCACAGTGGCCCTGTATAGGGTTCCCAAGGCTGTAAGTCTCTCTACAGGAGCCGAAAGCCTCATCTTTCTCCTGTAGAGTGGCTGGTGGATTTGAACCGCTGACCATGAGCTTAACAGCCCAACACCTAACCCACTACACCAACAATGAATCCCAATTCACAATAAAAAGGGGGGAAAAAAGGTCAGTTGACAGAAAGAATGCATTCCCGCCACCACTTCCTCCTAGATCATCTTTGTTCTCAGCGTCAAGATGGAAGTAGCCTCATTGTTGGACTCCTTCACTGGACCAGTTCAAGGGCCTGGAAGAATGGGACGGTGGGAGGGGTGCACATGCAGAGAGGGGGATGGGAAAGGGGATGGAGGAAAGGATAGCATTGTCACTCGTGGCCTAGAGCTCCCTAAGTGGGGAAGCTGGACAGAGCTTCTGGGACGAGGTCCTGCGGGCTCCCTAGGAGTTCCATTGTGGGAGTGTCAGTGGGGAGGACCCCAAGTGACTCCTGGAAACCTGTCTGACTTACTCTCTGGTCAAACAACTTGCAGGGCTGGGCTGGGGACAGGGACCGTACGTGTCTGTCTCTCTATTTCAATCCAGACTGGCTGTCCCCAAGGCTGGGGCTTAGGGGCTCAGTCATTTCTCTCTTCTGTTGGAACTTGTGTCCCTGTATGCCTTGTCTTTTTCTGTCTAGTTTACCCCTCAGTTTGGCGGGGTATATTCTTTAACAGTTCCCCAAGAAACTGTGTGTAGGAAGTAAATTTTTCAGAACATGCATGTTTGACAATGTGTCTACCGGCATTTGATGTCACGGATCATTTGCAACAGAAGAAAGTTCTTGGCTGGAAGTGATTTTCCACCAGAATTTGGAAGGAAAGAATGGCTGTTTTCGCTCCGTGTTCTAGGTGTTACGATTCAGGTTCCTTCCCCCTCTCCACTGGCTAGAAGCTTATCAAGGCTGCTCTGTAAGATGCCATGGTATTGTACCACTGCCAGAGTCTGTTGGCATTCGTGATCTGAGCACTCTGTGGGCTCCTTCAGCTCCGGGAAACGCTCTGTAATGATTGACTTGATTTCTTTAATGTCAATGTTGATTCTGTAATGTCATCATCATTTTTCTTCTATATTCCTTCTCTTTGTCCTTTCACTTTTTTTTGGAGAAATTTCCCCAATTTGGTCTTCAAACAATTCTGTAGTACTACATTTCTGGAGCTGCACTTCTCATTTTCAAGAGGTCTTTGTTTTCTGGGTGCGTTTTTGTTTTGTGTGTCTATAGCGACATATTCGTGCCCATGAGTTCCTGGGTAGCATAACATGGTTCATGTTTCCAACGTTTGAGTCTGGGCCTCAAAAGAAAGGCCTGAGGTCAGCAGGCCAAGCCCCTGTGGGCCCAAGCGTTGTTGACCGTCCAAACCATAGGCTCTGAGGATCAGACTTTAGCCACCTAGTAGACATAGCAAACTGTCCTTCATCTGATTATTCATTAATGCTTGTCAGTAATCTCATACATGAGCCCTGGATATCCACAGACAAATGTAAAAACCTTCCCTAAAA
>NW_006408963.1:1046318-1048317 GCF_000296735.1 Chrysochloris asiatica
GAAAACCAGGGGGAGGAGGGGGAAGTGTAGGGGGCGGGTTTCTGGGATATACCCTTTGGGTGGTTGATGATGCATGGAGGGGATTGGAACCATGGCAGTGAGATGATATAAGATGGAATGAATGTAAAACTAAAGTTCTCCCATGTAAACTATCATATAATTCACAATAAAACATTTAAAAAAAAAAGAAAAAAGAAAGGCCTGGCGAACTTCTGAAACATCAGCCATTGAAAACCCAAGGGGGCACAGTCCTACTCTGACATACAGGGAATCACCATGAGATGGCGTCCGCTTTACAGCACTGGGTTTTCACTGGTTTAGTCTTGTTTATGGGGTGCAACATGTTCTCCTCCAGTCTCTGCAAAGATACTAGTGATCAGCTTTTATGAATTGTGGGGGTTTGGTTCCCTACATAGTCTGTTGTGTGTCTGCCTTCCTGTGGGCTCCCTGTAGGGAGAGATGGCATGGCTGCTGCAAGGCGAGTCTGATTACTCAGAGAAGACAATTCTAGCATCCGGCCTGGAGGGTACGATCTGGCTGCAGAGCTCTGAGGACGCACACCATGACGGCGTTTCTCCAATCCAGGGATGATGTCTCATTTGGGCCGGTGTCTTGCAGCCCGTTTACCCTTCCAGATTTCTTCCAGGAAGGATGAGGCACACTGGCAGGGACTTGGCAGGGCAGCTAGGATGACTGATGGTCGGTGTTTGCTGCAGACTGATAGAGTTTTCTGGTGCTAACTCCAATGTAGACAACAGGCCACCCTGGTACCTCAGTGATCCATCTAGTTCTCCATCTGGTCCTCAGTGTCCGCTTCCCCCTAGCTCCAATCCTGGGCCTTCTGAGAGCTCTACTGCATGTATCGGCTCAGCCCCAAGCTTCCTGCCTCCCAGCTTGCTCTCTGATTTTCTCAGTCGGCTAAGGCAGTTGTCACTCACCCACCTGTCTCCCCAGCTTCAAGAACATTGCTGCTGTCTTGTGGCCTGCCTTCCCCTTTCCTGTAGGTGTATCTCCTCCCCTAAGTCACTTTCCTGTGAAACTTTACTGGGGTGTAGAGGTAGAAACTGACACTCAGCCTCAACACAAATTCATCTCCCTGCACATGTATGATCTGCAGCAGCTTTATTTGTCATAGCTTTGATTGCACAGTCAAAATCGACCCGATGGCAATGGAATCTTGATTGTGATGGTTTCTTGGGAACATTGTTGTTAAGTGCGATTGAGTCACTTCCAACTCGTAGCAATCCTGTATAGGGTTTCTTAGGAGCGGCTGGTGGGTTTCAACCATCAGCCTTGAAGTTCAAACCGACTCGGGGGTCCAGTGCTTATCCTACAGCGCCACACCAGGACTCCTCATGGATGTATACACATGTCAAAACTCATCAAGTTGTGCACTTCAAATAATACTTTGTTGGATATAAAGCATGTCTCAGGAAAGCTGTGTAAAATGAAGTGCACCCCATATATTATAGAATGTGAAGAATAATCACACAGCAAATGCCTTTGTAACTACTGGTCAGCTCAACAAAGCAGTAGGGTCAAGCCCTGGGTGTCCCTCTCCCTCCCACTGACTGGACTTTTGTGATAGGCATATCCTTGCTTACCTTCAGAGTTTTGTCCACCTCAAGAAGCTTTCTAAACAAGAAGTTCATTTTGACTGTCTTTGAACTTTCTATGAATGGAAAAATATAGCACCTATTGTTTTGTGTAAGGAGTCCTGGTAACGCTGTGGATCATGCCCTGGGCTGAAAACTGCAAGGTCAGCAGTTCTAATCTATCAGTTGCTCCCTGGAAGAAAGATGAGCCTTTCCACTCCCGTAAAGATTTACAGCCTCAGAAACCCTATGCAGGGTCGCTATGAGCCGGAACCAACTCCAACGCACACCACTACCACCACCAGTGTCTAACTTGCCTGTCCCTATCAACCCTGTGTACTGAGGGAGTAGGTTTGATCCTTGATGTGAAGACGCCTTTCCTCTCAGATGGTTTTTTTTTTTTT
>NW_006408963.1:1049897-1058361 GCF_000296735.1 Chrysochloris asiatica
GTGGGTGTTCTTGTGCATATGCCCTCTCTTCTTATTAGCTGGATGCTTCACTCTCCACTCTAGTCCTCTGTGGCTATGTCACTGACTCTGGGCCTAAGAGTCCCCAGGTCTTGCCACACTGCTGGCCAACCAGGTCTGCACCTAGGTAGGGCTTAGCTCGCAGCTTCATTGCTATTTTTCTCTCACTTTTCCTTATCGGTGACAAACATGGTCACCAATCAGAGTGCATGTCTGCTCTTGTCTTCCCATTGATCACAAGCACTTTCTTGTATTGTATTTCTGGTTCAAACTTGCAACCAAATTGCCTATGATTTCTAACTAAGATCACGTTATCTGGTGTCACTTGGAAATGCATCTGGGTCAACATGATCCAGGTTTAAACCACACAATTCGTAAAGACATGAGAGATTTGTAGCCTTTGGGAAGCTAACGTGGTAAAGAAACTCCTCTAAACTTTACTTTCGCACCTCTGAAGCCTGACCCTAGATCTACGCCTCAAAGCTGCTCTCTCCTTTGCTACTTGCCTTGCTGGACTTTCCCACGTGCATCATTTTTTTTCTGGGGTACTTGCTTTCACAGTTTGGAGGCTTTCCCCAAAGCTGCCAGTCTCATATCAGCTTCCATTAGAACACAGCTCAGGTCCTTGGGGATTCCCATGATGGTCCTCAAGTCTCTGGCACTCCTTTCTAAGAGGGCTGCTGTTGATGGAGAGTTTCACTGGTTTGCAGGGATAACACTGGTTTCCGAGCTCTCAGCTTTCAAAGTCTGGTAGCCACTTGAGGTTTCTGGTCGTCTCATCTGCTTTGGTGAGTCTCTCTTGTCTTTGAGAGTGAGAGATGGAAAGTCCTGTTTCTATAACTCCCAACTTTGTTCCAATCCACGAAACTGTTAAGACCCCATTAGTATGTTTGTCTTCTGGTTTAGAAGCTGGCAGCCTGGGTGAGAGGTCCTTTTCCTCAGATGGGAAGTCTTGCAAACCTGATGATGGTCTCACAGGTTGGCTGCAAGTCTGAGACTCAGTGAAAAGCCCAGAGCCAAGGGAGCTGTTCACAAGGCCTGTGGGCGAGCTGAGAAGCCGTTTCCTGTGGGAACAGAGGTCTGTTTACAGTTCTCCTTAGCCAGAGCTGGAGAACTGGTTCTGCCTGTTTTCCCTGCTCACTGGAGTCTATTGAGTGATGACCTGGACACGTGCAAGCAGCTGCAGAAATGGACCAGGTTCAAAAGAGAGCATCCCCAGGGGACTCTAGGGCATTGGTGCCGTCTTGAGCACGTGTTCTAATGGATGAAGGGAGCAGTATACTCATGCCTGCCTGTTGTGGGACTTTCAAGAGGCTAATGTGACTCCAATTCCCTGAGGCTGCTTCTTATTTATGGCTTTTTCTGTCCTTCTTCTCCACTGAAGAACCAGAGGAGGCCACTAAAAATGTACAGGGGAGCTCTGGCAGGATAGCAAGAGAAGGAAGTGTTAGGGGTGTTACCATTGAGTTAGAACCTGAGCACAAAGTCCTGGCTCACCGCTGACCCTCAAACAAAGTCCTACACTTTCTGTAGAACAACATGAAAGGAGAACATCTTCCCCTTAGCTTGTCAAGTCCTCACCCAGGAATTCCTCAAGCTTGTTCACTCTGCACCAAAGAAAGACCCTGAAACACTGTTCCCAGAGAAGACCCCCACTCAAGCAAGGCCCGTGGCTAGGGAGGGACTTCAGTCCTCAGAGGAGGCCTCTTCAACAGTCTCTGACTTGCTGGAGAATTTGGTAAGACATGCTTGTTGGTTGGGACCCAGGGCCTTTTCAGGACGACAGCAATGTTACCCTGCGAGTACTGGATCTCTTCAGAGAAACTGGAAGTCACGGGCTGGGAGTGGCACCCAGGCAGATTCTCCCAGGGAAGTCTTCAGAGCTTGTACCTTTCAGGACCCAGTCACCACCCCCTCTCCTCTCCAGCCACCCAGCCGGACGTGGTCACAGGGCTGATGGACATCATCAAGCAGCAGAAAAGAGAACAGCCAATGATACTGTGCCACTCACTCCCTGCTTGGCGTGGGGGCAAGGGAGGCTATAACCAGGCTCTGCAGTCAGTAGGTTGGTCTTGGGGTGAAGGGAACTAGGGACAGCCAGGACCCTGTCAGACTGGGTCAGCTGCGGTAGCAGCCAGCCAACACCCAGCCAAGGATGCTGGACAGGCTGGGCAGATGGGCCCTGGGGCAGAAACTATCTGAGCAAGACACCTGAAAGGAAGTTTTCTCAGGGGCTTTACCAATGACTTGGGAAATCAAAAGAAAAAAAAATCCTAATGTTAATAAACAGTGTTGGAAGGAAACCTGACTGATCTTTTACTTCCCTCTAGAGAAAGTGATGGAGTCCTGTGGATTAATGCGCTGGACTGCAAAGTCGCTTTGAACCACAGGATCGGCGGTTCAAGCTCACCAGCTGTTCCTCAGAAACCCTATGCAGGGTTGTTATTGGTCAGCAACAGAGAAAGTGATGTTACAAGGCCATTGTCTAATGAACATGACATTAATGAGCATGCAACCAAAACCATAAGGGAAAAAGATACGGCAACGACCTTTTACTGGCGTTTTTAGTTTTCTGTGGTACAAGTCCATTAAAAATGGTCATTAGTCAATTTAGTTTCTTATTCTAAATCAACATTCAAGTTCACAACGACTTTTTTTTTAATGTTTTTATTGAGTGAAAGGTAACACGGCAGCTCATTAGTTTTATATTCAACAAATCATACACCTTGTTTCATTACAATGATAATCCCCTCCATGGACCACCAGTTAACTGTATTTCTCTCTATTCATTTTAGCTCTTTTAAAAAAAACAAAACAAAACAAAACATTCAGGCATATATAATAATTTACACCACCAAAGGGCACATTCTGCAAGTCTGCCTTATGGCCACCAGCTCTCAGTCCCTCTCCTCCCATGAATCTAGAGTCAGTCCTCAGCTGCTCCCTCTCTCCATGTCCCCATCTCTGGTGTTGCTGCTTCTCTGGATAAGGTCCCGCATTCTGCTTGTGCACTTCTCCCTAGATGGTCCTGGGTTCTCTGTAATATTAACTACTCCCCTGTTTTTGTTACAAAACTTCTGCCTTTACAACTGCAACAGTCGCAATTAGTCATGATAACAATTACTCACTATTGAAACATAAGAATCTTATCCCCATCTCTTTTTACCAGACCCATCTAGACGAGATGAAAACTATCCAGTGGGGACTCACTCTATCTTCCCCCACACACTCTGAAACTAACCTCCCTCTTGAAACCGTGTAAGCCAGTCACTTCGTGCCTTTATTGCCCCCTCACACAACTACTTTTGTAATCCTGATTTTGTATTTCTTTTCATTAAAAAAGGATCCCAGATTGTATAGGCTTCAGTCCACATAAAATGTGGTCCCATCCCTCTGTATACATCGGGACCTGTTGAGATGTTGTGAAGCGCTGCCACGTCAGTTCCAACTCATAGTGACCCTGTATGTTGTTAAATGCCATCAAGTTGGTTCTGAGTCATAGCAACTCTGTATAGGGGTTCCAAGAAGCGGCTGGCAACTTTGAACCGCCAACCTTGTAGTTCAAACTGGCCTTATGGTCCAGTGCATTATCCACAGCACCACATCAGCGACCCTGTATTGGGTGGGTCCGTTTCAACTCATAGCAAACCTTATAGGGTTTCTCAGGAGTGGCTGGTGGGTTTGAACTACTGATCTTTCAGTTAGTGGTCCAGTCCTTATCCTGCAGCTTTACAGCAGTACACCTTTGCATACTTTATGTAAACCTGTTGAGGTAGTTGAAATAAATTAATCAATCTGTGGAAACAAAATCTTACCATGATTTTCACTGTGCAAAAACAGGTCATATGCATGGAGAGAGAACAGCTGAGGACTCTAGACTCATGGAAAGAGAAAGGCTGTGTGCTGGTGGCCAGGGGCAGGCTTGCAGAATGTGCATTTTGGTTGTTTAAATGATTATACATTCCTGAGTGTTTTTGTGTACATTCCCCCCACACACACACCAAAAAAAGCCAGAAGGAATAAAAGCAAATATTGTTGAATGATGATGCATGGAGGAAAATGTAACCATTGCAATGAAACAATGGTGTAAAACTGATGTTCTCCCAAGTAAACTATCACTCAATTCACAATAAAAACTTAAAACACAAACAAACACCACGTTATATACCTAACAGAATGCATAAGGAGCTCTGGTAGCGTAGTGGTTACGAATCGGGCTGTGAATCTCAAGATCAGAAGTTTGAAACTACCAGCTGTTCCACGGGAGAAAGATGAGGCTTTCTGTTCCCATAAAGACTTATACAGCCTCGGAAACCCTGTACAGGGTCCCTATGAGTTGGAACTGACTCCACAGCACATAACCAACCAAAGAAGAGAGAGGGAGTCCTGGTGTGGCGCTGTGGGAGTCCTGGTATGGTGCTGTGGGTTAATGCGCCAGACTGCAAAGCCGTTTGAACTGCAAGGTCGTCAGTTCAAGTTCACCAGCTGCTCCTCGGAAACCCTATACAGGGAAGAGAGAGAGAGAAAAAACTACCATTCCTGTCAGTTTGTTGATTGTGTGTTCTTTTGGCAGTCCAGGGTACTTTCAGTATTCTCCTCCAACACCATAACTCAAATGCATCAAATCCTCTATGATCTTCCTTACTCACTGTCCAACTTTCACATGCATATGAGGTTACTGAGAATACCTTGACTTGGGCCAAGCTCATTTTAGTCCTCAAGCTGACATCTTTGATCTTGAACACTTTAAAGAGGTCTTGTGCAGCAGATGTGCCCGATGCAATACGTCCTTTGATTTCTTGACTGCTGCTTCCCTGAGTGTTGATGGTGGATCCAAGCAAAATGAAGTCTTTGACAACTTCAATCTTTTCTCCATTTATTCTGATGTTATTTATTAGGCCAGTGGTGAGGATTTTTTTTTTTTTTCCCTTTACATTGAGGTGCAACCCATACTGAAGTGTTTTAAGTCCTCTTCACTTTCAGCAAGCAATGTTGTATCATGGGCATATCATAGGTTGTTAATGAGTCTTCCCCCAATCCTAATGGCACATTCTTCTTCATATAATTCAACTTTTCAGCTTATTTGCTCAACAAATATTACAGATTGAATTAGTACGGTGAAATAATATAATCCTGGCTCACATCTTTCTTGAATTTAACCCCTTGTTCTGTTCAAATGACTGTCTCTTGGTATATGTGCAGGTTCCTCTTTCCCATTCTTCACAAGGTTATCCATAGTTTGTCACAATCCACACAGTCAAAAGTCTCTCTGCTTTCATCCAAGATCCATTTAATGTCGGCAATGATAGTCCTCATTTCACATCCTTGTCTGATCTGTCTTAAACTCCTGGCAGTTCCCTATGAAGGTACTGCTGAAGCCATTTTTGAATTATCTTCAGCAAAATGTTACTTGCATGACATATTAATGATATTGTTGTATGATTTATGCATTCTGTGGGTCACCTCTCTTGAGAATGGAAATAAATATAGATCTCTATCAATCACCTGACCAGGGAGCTGTCTTCCAAATGTCTTGACATAAATGAGTGAGTGGCTTCCGTGCTGCCTCAGTTTGTTGAAAGACTTCCATTTGCTTTCCATCAGTTCCTGTAGGCCTTGTACTTTGCCAATGCCTTCAGTGCCTCTTGGACTTTTCCATCAGTACCATTGGCCCTTGATCATATTGCTACCTCTTGAAATAGTTGAGCATCGACCATTTCTTTTCAGTACAGTGACTCTGTGTATTCCTTCCATCTTCTTTTAATGCTTTCTGCATCGTTCAATATTTTGCCCATAGAATCCTTCAATATTTCAGGTCAAGGCTTGAACTTTTTCTTCAATTCTCTCAGCTTGAGAAATGCTGAGTGTGTTCTTCCCTTGTGGTTTTGTGACTCCAGGTCTTTGCACAAAGAAGACTTTGTCTTCTCAAGCTGCCCTTTCAAATTTCTGTCCTGCTCTTTTACATCCTCATTTCTTCCATTTGCTTTGTTGTTGCTGTTAGGTGTCATCGAGTTGGTTCTGACCTATAGTGACCATAGGCACAACAGAACAAAACACCACGTGCTCCCACGTCATCCTCACATTTGAGCCCATTGTTGCTGCCACTATGTCAATCCATCTCATTGGGGGGCTCCTTCTTTGTCGCTGTCCTGACACTTTATCAAGCATGATGTTCTTCTCCAGGGTCTGGTCCCTCCTGATGACATGGCTAAAGAATGAAAGACGAAGTTTGACCATCTTGGCTTCTAAGGAGCATTCTGGTTGTACTTTAGCGTCTCTCAAGAGAGACTTGAACTATCAAGACGTGAATGAAGCAAAGCTTTTGGAAGTTTCATTTACTCGTGGGGGAACAACTCAAAATAAGGACAAACAGCCATTAAGAATCAGAACATGAAATGCACGAAACAGGAATCTAGGAAAGTTGTTGTTATTAAGTGTTGTCAAGTTGGTTCTGACTCATAGCGACCCTGTATAAGGTTTCCAAGGCTGAAATCTTTGCGGGAGTAGAAAGCTTCATCTCTCTCCCAAGGAGCTCACCAATCCTTTGGTTTACAGTCTAATGTTTATTCACTGGAGCCACGGCAATCCCTAGGAAAATTTGATGTCATCAAAAGTGAAATGTCCAAAGCATTAGTGAGCTGAAATGGACTGGTATTGGCCATTTTGAACAGGAAAATCGTGTTTTACTATGCCAGGAACGACAAACCGAGGAGGCATGGCATTGCTTTCATCGTTAAAAAGCACATTTCAAGGTCAAGTAAAGTATTATAACGAAATGTGCAAAGACCTGGAGTCAGAAAACCAAAAGGGAAGAAGACACTCAGAATTTCTCAAGCTGAAAGACTGAAGAAAAAATTCAAGGCTTGGCTTTCAATATTGAAGGATTCTATGGACAAAAATGGAATGATACAGAAACCATCAAAGGAAGATGGAAGGAATACAGTCACCGCACCAAAAAGAAATGATGGATGTTCAACCATTTCAGGAAGTAGCATATAACCAAGAACTGATACGAAGGAAAAGTCCAAGCTGGCAAAAAACAAAGTTCCAGGTAATTAAAAAAAAAAATGTGTGTGTGTGTGAATTGAGTGAAGACTTACAGATCCGACATCAGTTTTACCATCAACAACATATCATACACTTCATGTCATCTCAAGCATTACAATCCCCTCAATGTAGCATCATTAGCCCACATCCTCCCTGTGTTTGCTCCCATTCCTCCTTCTTTCCCCACTCTTTTCAATGTTGTTCTTAGGGAAATGTTGTCTTTTGATGTCGAAGGCTTGGCCCTTCTTCTATGGTGTGTGTCCCTCACTAGTGATGTTGTCCCCCCTAAAGACTGAAAGGAGAGCCACATGCATGAGTTCCGTTCCAAACATGAAGGCTGATCAAGAGCCATCGTCTTGGGGTTCCAGCAGTGTCTATCTGACCAGTAGGCCTGTTTTTTTGTGTTTGTGATTTTGAGTTTGCTCCAACATTGTCTCTCACTGGATCCAGGATTTCTAATGTTATCCCTTTCAGAGTTGTTGGGCTTGGTATCTGGGTACCATCTAATTCTGCTGGTCTCACGATTGTGAAGACTGGCTGATGTTCATGTGGTCCATTTGTTCCTTGGCTGACTTGTTTCCCAGCATTTTCTATTTTCATCACTCTTCCATTCTCCACACAGGGAGAGACCAATAGTTGCCTCTTAGATGCCTGCTCATGAGTTTTTAAGATCCCAGTTGCTACTCACCAAAGGAGGATGTAGAACATTGTCTTTGTGGACTATGTCATGCCAATTAACCGTGGAGTCCTAGAGACTATGGTTCTGAACTTGCAGGCCCAGCAATTCATCCACTCAAAATGTTTGGTAATGTCTAAGAAGTTTTCATAAATTTGTCACCTGTGTGCTCCACCACATTCATGAATATGTTTGCTGCAAAATTAAATACCCATGTACAAATATCTTCTGTGAAACCTTTCTACATGATACATAGTCTTACTCTCCCTCTCTCAGCCGCTCAGCCTGTGTATGTATCCATGTATGTATACATAGACCATTGCAGGACTGTATTACCTTCAACACTTACATTCCTCCCTATGTATTCCCCAGCCCTCATTATTCTTCTGCCAACCTCGCCCTTGTATGTTACCTTCCCACTAGCCAGTCAATTACGCCTTTTTCCCTCCCACCTGTGGTAACTATCGAAGCATGTTTCTTTTAGTATGAACATCTTTTCTTGATTTTTTAAAAGTAGTAGTCACATAGGATATTTGTTCTTTTGTGATTAACTAATTTTACTCAGCATAATGTCCTTGTTGTGAGATGACATCAAGAACATCATACATGAAGAGAGCAAAAAGTCATTAAGAAGACAAGAAAGAAGGAAAAGGTCAAAATGGATATCAGAGGAGACTCTGAAACTTGCTCTCCAGCGTTGTTGTTGTTGTTGTTGTTAAGTGC
>NW_006408963.1:1059348-1067413 GCF_000296735.1 Chrysochloris asiatica
AATTGTGCTCATAAGGAACCTGTACACGACAGAACATAGGAACACTGAATGGTTTAAAATTCAGAAAGGTGTGAGACAGGGTTGTCTTCTTTATCCATACTTATTCAACCTGTATGCTGAGCAAATAATCTGAGAAGCTTGATTACATGAAAAAAAAAACAAACAAAAAAACGTGGCATCTGGATTGGAGAAGGACTCATTAACAACGTGCAATATGCAGATGATACAACCTTGCTTGCTGAAAGTGAAGAGGACTTAAAATATTTACTGATGAAGATCAAAGAGCACAGCTTTTGGTATGGATTGCATTTCAATGTAAAGAAAACAAAAATCCTCATCGCTGGACCAATAAACAATATTCTTATCAGTGGAGAAAAGATTGAAGTTGTCAAGGACCTCATTCTTCTTGGATCAACCATCAACACTCATGGAAGCAGCAGCCAAGGAACCAAACGATGTATTGCATTGGGCAAATCTGCTGCACAAGACCTTTTTAAAGTGTTGAAGAGCAAAAGAGGACTAAGGTGCACATGACCCAAGCCATGGTATTTTCAATAACCTCATATGCATGTGAAAGCTGGACAGTGAATAAGGAAGACCACAGAAGAATTGATGCTTTTGAGTTCTGGTGTTGGAGGAGAATATTGAAAGTGCCATGGGCTGCCCATAGAACCAACAGATCTGTGTTGGAAGAAGTGCAGCCAAAGTGGTCCTTAGAGGCCAAGATGGCCAAACTTCATCTCTCATAGTTTGGACATATTGTCAGGAGGGACCAGTCGCTGGAGAAGGATATCATATTTGGTAAGGTGGAGGGTCAGAGAAAAAGAGGAAGACCCTCAGAGAGATGGATTGGCAAAGTGGCAGCATCAATGGGCTGAAGCGTGGCAACAATTGTGAGATTGGCCCAGGACTGGGCAGTGTTTTGTTCTGTTGTGCATAAGGTCGCTATGAGTCAGTACCAACTTGATGGCACCTAACAACAACAACAACCTTGCAGTTGAAACCAAGCTTGCAGTCCTGTGTTTATCCTTACGCACCACAGCATATATCTATTCGTGTTATGGCTCTTATTTCAATAGGAACTGATGGGTCATATGGTGTTATTGAATACTGAATGTTAAAACATTCCTTGTGGTATTGAAGTATGTCGTACAGGCAAAATACTGAATGAGGAAGAAAGCATCAAAAGAAGATGGAAGTCAACGGAATGATGGATAAACTGTGGTACATACACACAATGGAATATCATGCTACCTTGAAGAATAACAAGGATGCTGTAAGCCACCACATAACATGGATGAACCTTGAGGACATTATGCTGAGTGAAATTAGTCAGTCACTAAAGGAGAAGTACTGTAGAGGACCATTATTGTAAAAGCTTAAGAAAAAATACTCACACTAAAAGGAAAAAATATATATATATTTGTTGGTTACCACGGGTGATAAGGTAGAGCACAGGGTAGGGGATAGACACATGATAGTTTGGGTGTTGGGGGGGGGCGCAATACACAAGAAAGGGAAGGGGAATGGAAGAGCAAGGTGGGTGGGCTAAATGGGACAGTGATGTATGCTCAACCTTGTAACAACCGGGCTCTGTGATATAAGGATTGAGGCATAGTCCGGATGGGTAAAAGAGGGGAAATAATGTTAAGATGCTTGGCTGGCTTATGAATCTTGGTCTCCTTTGCCTATTATTGTAAAATAGACACTTGCGGGGGAGAGAAAGGAATAGCCAGAAACATCACTATAGAAAGATTGTAAATCTGTCTTCAGCCTATAACTGATTGGAATACCTAAAAGGGGGGCTAGAACTTGCCCAGTGAAAGAAACTTCCTGCGGAGCATTTATAGTGTATAAGACCGTTGGTGGAATCCTGGTCCCCATCCACAATCTTCTGAGGTGGGAAATTTCCACTTGAAAAGACAAGCAGACCAGCCTGGAGCAGCTAGAAGAACAGAAGATACCTCTTGAAAGAAAGACCAGCCGGAAAAGTAAAAAACAAAAATGGCAATCTGATTGACAAGCAAGTTGTTCACGGGGGAGCAGTCAAGGCAAGCAATCAAGTTCTCTCAGGGCAAACCCCCTTCCAAGACTGAAACTCAAAGGGGATCCATGAGCAGGCTTGTAATCTTGCTGGCAACCAAGTTGGTCTACCGATGAGGGGAAGTGGGGGAAAAGCAGCAATGAAGATGTGGGCTGAGCCTGACCCCATTCAACAGACTCCCATCACCCTGGAGTGAGACCTAGTTGGTCCAAAGTGTGGTGAGACCTGGGAACTCCTGAGCCCATGGACATAGCCACAGAGGGTTAGAGTAGAGATTTAAGAGTCCAGTTGATATGAAGTGAGGGGTGATGCACAAGAACGCCCATACCTGCAGATAGCACCTATTTGACCTAGCTTCAATGGCTAAAAGAACAAACAGATCTGTGTTGGAAGAAATACAGCCAGAATGCTCCTTAGAAGCCAGGATGGCCAGACTTTGTCTCTCATACTTTGGACATATTATCAGGAGGGACCAGTACCTGGTGAAAGACATCTGGCATGACAAAGTGGAGTGTCAGTGAAAAAGAGGAAGACCTCCAATGAGATGGATTGGCACCGTGACAGGAGCAATGGGCTCAAGGACAGCAATGATTGTGAGGCTGGTGCAGGACCGGGCAGTGTTTTGTTCTGTTGTGCACCTAACAACAACAACAAAGCCAAGGAGGCAGTTTTACATGGAGGCGATTAGCCACACATCCCATATTCTCCTGTTCCTGATGCTCCTTCTTCCTCTGTTGCTCCAGGTGAAGAGAGTCCGGTTGTGGTGCTTTGCATGGTTGGTTGCAAACATTTAATACCATGGGTCTTAATGAGCTAGGTGTTAGAACAGAAACACTAAACATGTTATTAGACCAATCCACTGGGCTGTCCCAAGAAACCATGATTGTAAACCTCTACACCAAGGAACCAAATCACATGAGGTGTTTGGTTGTAGCAAACACCTCATTTTTTTTTGGTTACTCTTTTGCCAGTTAAAGTTTTACGAGTGTACAACTTATTGAGAGCAATTATAACACAATTCTGTGTGGCAGAATATTTGTTTAGCGACATCAGACTGGATATATGCCCATGGTCCCATAAGATGACAATAGAGTTTCGAAATCCCGATCGGAGAGCAGGGTATAGAGAACACAAGAGCTTCCCTCACACGGTATTTGAATCTAAAGTCTGTTGTATACAGAGCGATTGTGTTGTCAGATGGATATGGTACAACACAGTGTTACCCCCTTAGGGATACACCATACTTTTCTTTCCACCTAAAAAGTCCACCAGTGCATGCTTTTACTTGTAGGCAGCAGCATCCAATCTTGTAGCTTGCACGTCTCTTGAGTGTTGTAGCGTTTGCTCTCTGATTAATTGTTATCAGAAATAGTACTGTGAAGTGCATCATCGGCCCCAAATGAAGTAAAACCAGTACTTGTGATAACAGCCGCAAGAGACAAACGAGAAGCATCAATTTGGAAGGGAAACCAAAGCTTATTACACAACACGAAGTTGGAAAATCAGTGAATGCGATTGCTCACGGTTTAGGCATATCAGCAATCACAATGATCTGCAAAAACAACGAAAAAATTCTCCAAGCTGTTAAAATATTGGCTCCACTGAAAGCTACAAGACTAACAAAAGGGCGAGAGGGAGCAGTATCGGATTCAGGAAAATTACAAATGACGTGGATTGAGGACCAAACACAAAAGCAAATCGTTCTCAGCACATTGACATTCAGTACAAAGGCACCAAGCTTCTTTGAGATACTTAACGGAAAGCAGGAGTAGACGACACTATGGTGTTTGTACAGCATCCAAGTCACATAACGTCTGATTTCACCGAACATATTGTAGACACTAAGTGCTGTGTTTAATTGGCTGTACAGCCCTACCCCTTAATCAGTGAACCTTCCCTTCTCTCTCCCTCGCAATCACTGTTTGTCTTTTGTGGCTGAGCTATTTCACCAGGTGGTGCTGTGAGTTAATGCACTGGACTACAAAGTCAGTTTGAACTGCAAGGTCAACGGTTCAAGCTCACTAGCTGCTCCTCGGAAACCCTACAGTGGTCGCTGTGGGTCAGAACCGACTTGATAGCAGCTCCGACTTTATTACAGTGTGTATCAAGGCTTTCTTTCTCCTCTGGCTGAGTAGCATTCCACTGCATGTATGGACCACATTTTGTTTAGCCAACCATCTGGTGATGGGCTTTTTTGTTGTTGTTGTTGTTGTTAAGTGCCATCGAGTTGATTCTGACTCACAGTGAGCCTGTATAGGGTTCCCAAGGAGCAGCTGGTGAGCTTGAACCACTGACCTTGAGGTCCAAACTGACCTTGAGATGGAGGGCTTACCCTACAGCACTATACCAGGACACCACTGATGAGCTCTAGGCTAGTTAAATGGATCTTTTGAAGCTTTCAAAAAGAGCCTAACAAAGTTAGTTGTTTCGTAAGTGAAAGAAACTTGAAAATACCATATTTCCTGTCAAATTTCCATTGATCAACTCTGATTGTATTCTTTCTTCAATGTCAACCTCCTATTGTTTCTAAGCTCTCCTAATGACTGACTTTGAGACTTGAATGAATAATAAACTGAAGTTATTCTGAGTAATCCTTACCTGGACAATCACCAAAGGAATTAACATTCAGAGAGTTCAGAGTTACTTTTCACTTACGTATTCTTGTCCAAGTATAAACACAGCTATCCCTCAGCCCCTCAAATTCAATTGAGAAAACCACTGTAGTATAAGCATTGTTTTATGCTGTGCCTCATGGTTCTAATGAAATCAGTGACCTAAAGTCTTCAGTTTTCAATGTCATAACCATTTGAGTATCTCCCACTTTATATAAGTGGATATTGACGTAAATGCATATGAAGGTGTATGAAGTTAATTTGATAAAAACTTAGGTTTAATAGAGTTGGGAAGACCAGCTGCTCAGAAAAGGGTCTTTGAGTCATCCTTCAGTCTCAGTCTTCTCAGCATAAGGAATAACAGTACTTGGCCAAGGTGGCAAAGGGCTGATGCTCACTCCAGCAAGAGCTCTCTCTTCCCAAGAGACAGCCTTTGTAATGCATGTGGTTGTGGTCCCATCACAGTGGTGGGCAACTCCAACAGAAGCAATTCAACAAAACAAAGGAGGGCTCCTGCATTGTGGAGGTGATCAGGTTCCTTTCTACTGCGGGCTTTTATAAAATATTGTGACTCCAGTTACAGCACTGTCAAGACCATAGGCGATTCTTGTTCTAGGGCGCCTGGGCTCTGAAGTGCCGGACAAGTGTTTGTGGATACTGGCCTTCTCCCAGATCAGTCCTTAGAATAATACCCAGGTTGACAAGCATCTTGGCTAGGTGGCCATGTTTGCTGCAGGGCTGCTTCTGTGACCCATTTCCTGGTGCTGCGTGAAGAAACAGGGGGTGTCAGGAATGAGTAGGCATGATCAGAAAGCCTTGAAATGATCAAAAATGACTCAGTGGGATCATAGGAGCTATCCTGTGTTGTTACTGTTGTTAAGTGCTATTGAGTTGGTTCTGACTCATAGTTGACCCCGTATGGGGTTTCTGAGGAGACGCTGGTGAGCTTGAACTGCCGACCTTGCAGTCCAGTGTATTAGCCCGCAGCACCACAGCAGGTCTTCCTCATTCTCCAGTTAAAGTGTCCTTAACTTCAATACGTTTTGATGGTAAAAACTGAAGTCCCGATACACACGACAATGCAGAGTGAAAGAAGCCCAACACAAAAGGTCACACGTGAGACGATCCCACTGACGCGAAATGTCCAATGCAGGTCAATCCCTAGAGACAGAAAGGACACTTGTAGTCGCCAGGGACTGGGGAGATGGGAAATGCAGAGTGACTGCTGATGGGTCCAGGATATTTTTTGTGGGGGGTGTATGTGTTAAAATTTACTGAAATTCGAGAGTAGTGATGTTTGCACAATTCTGTGAATGTACTAAGAACTAATGAACTGTATGTTTGTGACTGCCACCTAAATTTATCAACGATTTGGTAATGGCTATTATTGTTGTTGGTTGGCCCAGGATGGGACATTGTTTCGTTCTGCTGTGCATGGGGTCGCTAGGAGTCGGTTCCGACTCGATGGCACCTGACAACAACATTATTGTCAGGTGCCATTCTGACTCACAGTGACCCTCTGCACTGCCTGGTCCTGCATCTTCCTCCCAATTGTCATGTTTGAGCCCAGTGTTGCTGCCACTGGGTTAGGGGTCTTCCTCATTTTCCAAGCCTGATGTCCTTCTCCAGGGACTGGTCCTTCCTGATAATATGTCCAATGTATGAGAGACACAGTCACACCATCCCAGCTTCTAAGGGGCAGTCTGGCTGTACTTCTTAGACACATTTGTTTGTTCTTCTGACAGTCCATGGTACTTTCAATATTCTTTGCCAACACCATGATTCATCAACGCTTCTATGTTCTTCCTTATTCATTGTCCAGCTTTTGCATGCATATGAGGCAATAGAAAATACCATAGCTTGATCTGACACACCTTAGTCCTCCAACTAGTATCTGCTCTTGACTACTTGAAAGAGGCCTTGTGTAGCAGATGGTCGTTTGGGTTCTTGGACTGCTGTTTTCATAAATGTTGATTGTGATCCAAGCAAAATGAAGTCTTTTACAAATGCCAGTCTTTTCACCACTGATCATGATGCTATTTATTGGTCCAAATGTGAGGATTTTTATTTTCTTCACATTGAGGTACAGTCCATACTGAGGGTTGTATGTAGCCTTTGATCTTCATCAGTAAGTATTTTAAGATCTCTTCCTTCCAACAAGCAAGGTTGTGTCATCTGCATATCCCAGGTTGTTAATGAGTCTTCCTCCAATCCCGATGCCATGTACTTCTCCATATAGTCCAGTCCCTCAGCATACAGATTTAATACGTATGGTGAAAGGATACAACCCTGTTGCACACTTTTCCTGATTTGAAGCCATTCACTATCCCCTGGTTCTGTTCGAATGACTGTGGCTGGTGAATTTGAACCACCAACCTTATAGTTAGCAGTCCAGTGCTTATCCAAGCGTGTTGTTGTTATTACGTGTCATTCAGTCTGTACCGACTCCTAAGGACCCTATGCATAATAGAACAAACACTATCTGGACCTGCACCCACCTCACAATCATTGCTATCCTTGGGCCCATTGCTGCTGCCTCTATGCCAAGTCATCTAGTTGAGGGTCTTCCTCTTTATCTCCAACCCTCCACTTTACCAAACATGATATCCTTTGTCAGGGACTGGTCCCTCCTGATAATATGTCCGAAGTAGGAGAGACGAAGTCTGCCCATCCTGGCTTCCAAGGAGCAGTCTGGCTGTGCTTCTTCCAACACAGATCTGTTTGTTCTATTGACATTCCATGGTGGGGTTTTTTTTTGACAAGATGAAGAAAAGCTTTAAACATTTTCCACGCCATTAAATTTTGACATTTTTCAAAAGATTTATTCATTAATTAGATAAGCTAGTTTTGCCCATGAAATGGTACTGTGGATAGTGTGTACTAGTCATAAAGCACAAAAATCAAGAGAAATAAATGGCCCCTGATGTCATCACTGAAGAACAGAGAACAAGTACAGAATAGAATTTGACAACTTACATATTATGTGACAAGTTTATGTTCCTATTTTAACAAAGGGCTATATCTCACCCATTCACATTCCATGGTACTTTTAATATTCTTTTCC
This sequence comes from Chrysochloris asiatica, assembly GCF_000296735.1. Lineage (NCBI taxonomy): Eukaryota > Metazoa > Chordata > Mammalia > Afrosoricida > Chrysochloridae > Chrysochloris > Chrysochloris asiatica. The sequence goes on from NW_006408963.1 coordinate 1,067,069, forward strand.
AGCTTTCACATGCATGAGGTTATTGAAAACACCATGGCTTGGGTCAGGCACACCTTAGTCCTCAAGCTCACATCCTTGCTCTTCAACACTTTAAAGAGGTCTGGTGCAGCAGATTTGCCTAATGCAATACGTCCTTTGATTTCCTGACTTCTGCTTCCGTGAGTGTTGATGGTTGCTCCGAGCAAAATGAAGTCTTCCACAACTTCAATCTTTTCTCCATTTATATGGATGTTGTTCTGGTAGCGTAGTGGTAACAAATCGGGCTGCGAACCTTAAGGTCAGCGGTTCGAAACTACCAGCCGCTCCACGGGAGAAAGATGAGGCTTTCTACTCCTGTAAAGATTT
>NW_006408963.1:1067513-1069221 GCF_000296735.1 Chrysochloris asiatica
AAACTACCAGCCGCTCCACGGGAGAAAGATGAGGCTTTCTACTCCTGTAAAGATTTACACCCTCGGAAACCCTGTACAGGGTCGCTATGGGTCAGAACTGACTCGCCGACACTTAACAACAACAACAAGTGAGGATTTTTGTTTTCTTTACTTTGAAGATGCAACCCTTATGGGAGGCTTTGATCTTCATCAGTAAGTATTTTAAGTCCTCTTCACTTTCGGCAAGCAAGGTTGTATCATCTGCATATGGCAGGTTGTTAATGAGTCTTCCTCGAATCCTGATACCATGTTTTTCTTCATATAATCCAACTGCTCCGATAATCTATTCAGCATACAGGTTGAATAAGTATGGGGAAAGAATACAACCATGGCACACACCTTTCCCTGCCTTAGCCCTTGGCAACCAGGAATCACCTTTTGTCTCTGTGGATTTGCCTGTTCTGGGCATTTCATTCATAGTCACTACCAGAACCTCATTATGGCTAAGTCCTATTCCATTGTATAGAAGGGCTACATCGTGGTTATTCATTTGTCCATTGAGGGCCATTTAACAACTGTCTTTTAATAGAGGAATTTGGGTTGAGAGCACATTAATTTTTACTTTTATTCATTCAAACTGTAATGCTTTTACAAATAACCCAATCCTAAGTTGGTAAGCACCACTCGTCTACCAGCTTGTCGCTGTCAGTAGGTACAGGGTTTCATTTGCCGTAATGAACATATTCTGGGACAAGATAGAGGAAGTGCTTGTACAACCTTGTGAGTGGTCACTTTAAAATGCTTACTTTTATGTTATGTGACGGTCACCTCAAGTTTCAGCAGAAGACAGGTGTGCCTTCCCATCTACAGAGTCGCTGTCACAGCTGAAGTCTCCAACCCGGGAGCGGGTGGGTCTGTGATGGCAGTCCTGCCACTTCCCAGGGCTTGCTGTCTGAGTTAAGACCACCCTGTCAACCTTACTGTTGAGCAGTGACCAGGCCGGGCACTATGACACTGCCCTGGGGGGACATTTGGCTCAGACAATGTCCATTTGGTGCATCACTAAAGTGATGACCAGACCAGGGAGTCTAAACTTTTTGTTCTTGCCGCTGTGTGCCTTTGAGTCGTGTATGACTCATAGTGACACTGTAGAGGGTTCCCAAGAAGAGCGGCTGCTGGATTTGAATATTTGACCTTGCAGTCAGCAGCAGGTGTAAAATTCATCATTCTGTGAGGTCTTGCATTAGCTTTCATATACAATTAATTCTAAGCTATCTACTTATTCCACCACTCATCTGTCAGTGTGTCATACCTCGCTGGCTTCTGGGTTGCTGTGATTCTTGAAGCGATGCCACAAGTATTTCAAATATCAATAGGATCACCATGGTGGACAGATTTCAGCGGAGCTTCCAGAACAAAACAGACTAGGAAGAAGGACAGGCAGACACTTCTGAATGGCTAGCCATTGAAAACCTTATGAACAGCATCAGAACATTGTCAGAGCCCGTGCAAAAGAACATTGCTGGAAGACGAGTCCCTCAGGTTGGAAGGTATTCAAAAGAGGACTGCCGTCTAATCAGTGGTAGCGTAGTGGTTACGAATCAGGCTGCGAACCTCAGGGTCAGCAATTCGAAACTACCAGCTGTTCCGCGGTAGAAAGATGAGGCTTTCTGCTCCTGTTACGATTTACAGTCTCAGAAACCCTGTACGGGGTCGCTATGAGTCAGAA
>NW_006408963.1:1070541-1071362 GCF_000296735.1 Chrysochloris asiatica
GGACTACAAATTAAAATGTTTTAACAGACTGATGCAATGCTTGTGGATACCAGAACATTTGGAAGAGCTGGCCAACCGATTGGAAGAGATCCATATTTGTAGCCATTTCAAAGAGAGGTGACCTAGCGGAATGGGAAACTCATTGAACAATATCATTAACATCACAAGGAAGTGAACTTTTGCTAAAGATAATTTTTAAAAAACAGTTACAGTAGTACAACAACACGGAACCACAAGACTTTCAAGCCAGATTTGGATGAGGATGTGGAACAAGGACATGGAACATTGCTGACATCAGATGGATGTGGACTGAAAGCAGAGAATACCAAAAAGATGTTTAATTGACTACGCAAAGGCTTTAGACTGTGTGGATCATGACAAGCTATGGATAACATGACAAAGAATGGAAGCTGTACACCGACCAAGAGACAGTTCAAACAGAGCAGGAAACACCGAAAGGTTTAAAATAGGAAAGATGTGTGACAGGGTTGTATTCTTTGCCATACTTATTCAATCCGTATGCTGAGCAAATAATCAGAGAAGCTGAATTATATGAAGAAAAATGTAGCATCAGGATTGGAGGAAGGCTCATTAACAACCTGCGATATACAGATGATACAACTTTGCTTGCTGAAAGCGAAGAGAACTTAAAACATTTACTGATGAAGATCAAAGACCAATGCCTTACGTATGGTTGCACCTCGATGTAAAGAAAACAAAAATCTTCACCTCTGGACCAATAAATAACATCCATATAAATGGAGAAAAGATTGAAGTTATCAAAGACTTCATTTTGCTTGGATCCACAATCAGCACATGGA
>NW_006408963.1:1073517-1079004 GCF_000296735.1 Chrysochloris asiatica
GACCAGTCTCTGGAGAAGGATATCATGTTTGGTAAGGTGGGGGGGTCAAAGAAAAAGAGGAAGACCCCCAATGAGATGGATTGGCCAAGTGGCAGCATCTATGGACTCAAGCGTGGCAACAGCAGTGAGGTTGGCCCAGGATTGGGCAGTGTTTCGTTCTGCTGCGCATAAGGTCGCTATGGGTCGGTACCGACTCGATGGCACCTAACAACAACAACAACAACACAATCAGCACTCATGGAAACAGCAGTTAAGAAATCAAACGATGTATTATTATATTTGGAAAATCTGCTGCACAAGACTTCTTTAAAGTATACAAGAGCAAAGATACCGGTTTGAGGACTAAGATGCACCAGACCCAAGCCATGGTATTTTGGATAGCCTCATAGGCATGTGAAAGTTGGAGAATGAATAAAGTAGACAGTAGAAGAATTGATGCATTTGTGTTATGGTGTAGGATAAGAATGTTAATAAGTACCATGGGCTGCCAGAAGAACCAACAAATCGGTGTGAGAAGTACAGCCTTAAATAACAGGATAGCCAGACTCTGTTTCTCATATTTTGGACATATTATCAGGAGAAGAACATCATGCTTGGTAAAATGGAGGGTCAGTGGAAAAGAGGAAGACCCCCAATGAGATGGATTGGCACAGTGGCAACAGCAACATTCTCAAGAGTAACAGCCCTGGTGAGCTGGCCCAGGACTAGGCAGAGGGTTGCTAAGACTCAGAACCAACTCGAAGGCACCTAACCGAAAGGAAGGTGTAAACTGGTTTGGCGGCCAAAGTGCCAGAGCCTTTTGTCTAGGAGAAGACAGCCATTTGCATCTGTCAGTCAATCTGTCCTTTAGTTTCCCAGACTGTAATGGGACAATCATCAAATTTGTAATAAAAATGGCACTAGAAAGGTCACTTTTCAAGGTAAGGCTCAATTAACCAGATTCAGAGGAAGAGCCCAGGTCTTCACAGGCCTTTGGAAGAGTCTGCAGGTTAAGGCCCTTGGAGACAGAACATGGTTTCTGTCTTGGTCTCCCCAAAACAAAGGCAGTAGAAACAAGGCTACAACAATGGAAACCGCAAAGAACTCTTATAAATATCTCTGTGTTAAAAAGGTCGGACAAATCAAGGCGACGCACAATAAAAATGTACATGGTTCTGAGCAACCTGAAATCCTGTTAAAAGGGATTCTATTTGAAATTTCTTCCCTAACATTTGAAAATGGTTAAAAGCGAAGATATCATTGTATGTAGAAATCTTATAAATAATTTTAATTGCATACATTGTTGTTGTTGTGTTCCCGTAGTGTTGAGTCTGACTCATAGCGATCCTGCATGGGATTTCCGAGGATGTACATCTTTTCGGGAGCAGAAAACCTCATTTTTCTCCCACTACATATATAGTGTTGTTGTTAGGTGCCGACGAGTTGGCTCTGACTCATAGTGACGCTGTATAGGGTTTCCAGGGAGCGACTGGTGTGTTTGAACCACTGACCTTGCAGTTCAAACTAACCTGAGGTCAAGGTGCTTATCCTACACATATGGTGGTGGTGGTTATGTGCTGTGGAGTCCGTTGCCGACTCCTAGTGACCCTTACAGGGTTTCCGACGCTATAAATCTTTACGGGAGCAGAAAGCCTCATCTGTCTCCCGTGGAACCTCTGGGAGTTTCGAACTGCTGACCTTGAGGTTCGCAGCCCGATTCGTAACCACTACGCTACCAGAACTCCTTCAGTGCCACGTATAGTATAAACTAAATCTGATTTGCACTCTCGGAGTTAACAACAATAAGAAAAGACAAGTAACCAGATTACAAGTAGAATTATTAGGAAAAAAATGATAAGAGGTGTCTGGGTTCCTGTAAAAGCAAGGAGACACCCACACACGCCCACTGTCATGCAGTGGGTTCCGACTTACAGTGGACCTCTCGGAAGAGTTGAACTGCCCCATAGTGTTTTTGAGCATCAGACTGTCCCCCACGGAGCTGCTTTTGAATTCGAACCCCCGACTTTTTGCTTAGCACTCCAGCACTTCACTGCGCCTGCCCCCAGGGATCTTTAAGGAGGTATCAGAGATCAGAATTTCCCGGCGTAATAACCCCACCACCTATCCGGAAACCCGGAAGCAGAGAAGGAAGCAAACGAAATAATGGGGGACGGGAGGGACAGAGCGCCAGAAACCAGAAGCTTTGGTCTACGAAATGGCCACTAGGGTGTGGCAAGGCAGTGACGCGGGACAAAGGGTTCCAGCCGTAGCCAGGACGCACAGGCAGAAACACCACCACCACCACCATCACCACTACCACCACCACTAGGAGAGGGCCGGGTCCCGCGTGACAGAGACTGTGGGCAGATCGAGAAACTGTGTTAGGGAGGCGCCGGTTATGGCTGGAGAGCCTGAGCCTCCGAGCGGCCGCGCACTAAACACCAGATCCTGGGCCTCGCGGAAGCACCAGGAGAGGGAGCCTGTGAGCCGAGAAACCCGGAACTCACTGGGGGCCATTCCTGATTCCCTAGGCTCTTTTTGCGCACATGGTGTGGCGCTGCGGACTAATGAGCGGTACTGCAAAGTCAGTTTGAATCACAAGGTCAACGGTTCAAGCTCACCAGCTGCACCTCGAAAACCCTATACAGGGCCTTTATGAGTTGTCTTTATGAGTCGGGACCGACTCGATGGCACTTAAAAGCAGCAACGACAAATGTCAACAATTAAAGCAAGTCTACTGCACTCAGACAAAGACAAACACCACAGAAGCAACTTTTCACAGCAGCAAAAGAAGCTTACTAAAAAACTGTTGGAAAACTTTGTGTGCCTGTACAGGAGTAGACCTTCATTCTATCACCAGGTCAGCCTGTGGGATCTGTTTGCCACTCTTCCCCACCAGTTTCTGACACAACTGTTCCCAGTGAACTTCTTTTTGTAGATGGTTGTTGTTGTTAAGTGCCTTCTAATCGGTTCCGACTCATAGCGACCCTGTGTGGGGTTTCCAAGGAGCATCTGGTGGGTTTGAACTACTGACCTTGTGGTTCGCAGTCCAGTGAGGATCCTGCTAGGAAATATATGTGTATTTAAAACCATGAGATCACATTTAGATCTGAAGAGAACACGTAGCAGGACGTACGAATCTCTCTGTTCTCTGGTTCAGAAGATCAGAAGTCATTGACGAAGCTCATTTCTTGTTATCTTTCTCCTACATAGAAAGGAACCGGTTTCCACATAGTGATAGCAATGTGAAAAGAAGCCTTTGGTTCAGGAGGGGAGGACGCAGACAGGATGGTGGGACAGACAGAGAGGGCAGCCTGCCCCTGCTGGTGTGTGCAGACCCTCACCTGAGGTACAGTCCGCTACTTCCTCCCACAGAGGTTCCCATGACCACGTCCACACATGTAAGCAACAATGACTGATCTTGACCCAACCTAGCCTCCAGCACAAATTCAAATACGCTCCAGCCTGTTGGGAGTTTGGCAACTCAGTCAGTTACCCCGGAGAAATCAACTCAGTGTCTCTTCTCGGTGATGATCGAGTCAGTTCTGACTCTCGACAAGCCCATGTGTCACAGAGTAGAGCAGTGCTCCGGAGGCTTTTCTTGACAGGGACCTTCTGGAAGCAGATTGTTGTGTGGGTTCACAGTACCAATCTTTAGGTTCGTGATTATGTGTAAATTGCTTGTGCCACCCAGGGGTCTCATGTAGTTACTACAGCAAATATAATTAGGTGGTGGAAGCGGGGCAAGTTTTACTTCATTCAAATATTCAGGTATTTGCACTGAAACCTTCTGACTATAACTTGCTGATTCTGTTTGTGTGGAAATAAAGTGCCCTAGAAATGAGCCAAAAATGTCTGAAAACTCTTAGTAAAGATGCTAAAAACAAACAAACAAAACAAAACACACAAACTCATCCCAGAGCTATAAGGCAAGATAGAGAAACTAAAGGCATCCGAATCAGAAAAGAAGAAGTAAAGCTGTCTCTATTTGCAGATGATATGATCCTATACATAGAAAATCCCAAAGACTCAGCAAGAAAACTAGTGCAACTCATTGGAAGGTTCAGCAATTGGCAGGGTACGCAATCAATATATAAAAATCAGTTGGCTTCCTCTATAGTGATAAAGACAACTCTGAAAAGGACATTAGGAAAACAATATCACTTACAATACCCTCCCAAAAGATTAAATACTTAACAATAAATCTAACCAGAGAAACAAAAGACAGATACAAAGAAAACTACTACAAAACACTACTACAAGTAACCAAAAGAAATTTACAAAAATGGAAGAAAGTACCGTCCTCACTGATAGGAAGACTTCACATTGTGAAAATGTCAATACTGCCCAAAGCAATTGACACATAGAATGCAATCCCAGTGCAGATTCCAACATCATTCTTTAAAGAGATGGAAAAAGTGATCACAAATGTTATATGGAAAGGAAAGAGACCTTTGATAAGCAAAACATTGCTTAAGAAGAAGAACAAAGTTAGAGACCTCTCAGTCCCTGGTCTCAAAACTTACTACACAGTCACAGTGGTGCAATGAAAGCTATACAGACCAGTGGAACAGAATTGAGAACCCAGAAGTAAATCCATCTACATACAGTCAACTGATCCGTGACAAAGGGCCAATTCACAGTGAATGGGAAGAGATAGTCTCTTTAATAAATGGTGCTGGCAAACCTGGAAATCAATTTGCAAAAGAATGAAACAAGACCCATATCTCACACCATATACAAAAACAAACGCAACATGGATTAAAGACCTAAAAGTAAAACTTAGAATTATAAAGATCATCAGTGAAAAAATAGGGATAAACTTAGGGGCTTTAATACATGGTATACATACACACTATCAAATATTGCCAAAAACAAAAAAACGCACACAAACCACAGAAGACCAAAAAAGAAAAAAAAAAAAAAATGACTAGGACATCCTCAAAATTAGAAACTTTTGTGCATCAAAAGATTTTGTCAAAAGAGTAAAAAGGTCGCCGACAGACTGGGATTTTTTTTGTTTTTTTGCAATGACATATCAGATAACGGATTAATACCTCAAGTTTATAGAAAACTACAACACCGCTACAAGAAAAAGACAACCCAATTTAAAATGGGCACAGAACATGACCTGACACTTCACCAAAGAACACATTTAGACAGCCAACAAACATATGAAGAAAGGTTCATAATCATTAGCTGTTGTTGTTGTTAAGCGCCATTGAGTTGTTTCTGACCTATAGCTACCTTATCTTGTATAAGGCATCTGAAAGCAACTGGGGGTTTGAACTGCTGCCCTTCCGGCTAGAGATACTACATTGGCACACCAGGGAGAGATGCAAATCAAAACAACAATGAGATACCATTTCACCTCAGCATTCATAGCAAAGGTCAAAAAAACAGAAAACAACAAATACTAATGAGGATGTGGAGAGACTGGGACCCTCCTATGTGGCTGGTGGGACTGTAAAACCACTCTGGAAAACGATATGGCTCTTCCTCAGAAAG
>NW_006408963.1:1079669-1080554 GCF_000296735.1 Chrysochloris asiatica
CAGAAATGGAACTGAGGCATTTTCTTTGTGGGAAGATTTGAAATGATGAACTCAATTCCTTCACTAAATAGAGAACTCTTTGGATTTTCAATTTCTTCTGGGGTCCATTCTTGAAGTTGTGTGAAAACACCTTGGCATAAAGCTGCCCGTAATATTCTCCTTTGAAAATGTCCACACACCTGAGGTGAGACCAACCTTTGCGTTTGTGTTGTGGTTCTTTGTGCTCACATTCTCCCTCCATCAGCTAACCCAAGGCGGGGCAATCTTGTAGACACAAGGGATATTTATATCATTCGCGGGCCACACAAAATTATCAGCTTAAAAATTAGTCTGCTATAGTTGGTCAAACATTTTATTAACTCACCCCTAATGTGATGGCTGGGACTCCTGGTGTGGCGCTGTGGGCTAATGCATCAGACTGCAAAGTTGTTTGAACTTCAAGGTCGGTGGTTCAAACTCACCAGCTGCTCCTTAGAAACCCTATACAGGGTCGCTATGGGTCGGAACCGACTCGACAGCACTTAACAACAACAACAACAACCCGTCATCGAAACTCATTGCAGCATGGCAATGGCTCTGTCTTAGGTAACATGAATAAATCTTGCACATCAATATTTATCGCAGCACAGTTCACAACAGCCAAAAGATGGAGACAGCCCAAGTGCCCATTAATGGAAGAATGGATAGACAGACTCTGGTACAGACGCACAATGGAGTAATATCCTGCTACCTTCAAGACTAACGATGAATCTGCAAATTACCTCATAACATGGATGAACCTGGAGGACATTATGCTGAGTGCAATTAGTCAGTCACAAAAGGGCAAATATTGTCTGAGACCATGATTGTAAAAGCTTAAGATAAGGCATCCATAAAACAATTGTT
>NW_006408963.1:1080773-1088371 GCF_000296735.1 Chrysochloris asiatica
ATGGAGTGGCTGGTGGGTTCAAACTGCTGACCTTAAGATTAGCAGCCCAGCCTCACCCACGGCACCACATGGCTCCAGACCCTCGTGGTTGTTGAGTTGGCTCTGACTTGTAGAGACCCTGTTTCAGGTTTTCAAGGAGTGGCTGCTGGGTTTGAACCGCCAACTGTGTGGTTAGTAGTCCAGTGCTTATCCTACAACGCCACACCAGGATTCCACAGTTACCATATTGTTGTCGTTGTTAAGAGCCATTGAGTCGGTTCTGACTCATAGAGACCCTGTATAGGGTCTCTGAGGAGCAGCTGGTGGATCTGAACCATCGACCTTGTGGTTCGAACGGACCTCGAAGCCCAGTGCAGTACCCTACAGCACCACACCAGGACTCTAGCAATTCCACTTTTTAGGTCTCTAACCAAGAGATTTGAATGTGGGGTCTCAAACGGATGTGTACACCAGTTTTCATAGCAATACTATTCACAGTAACCAAAAGGTGAAGAAACGAGATGAATGCATCAACAAACAGTGATCCATCCATACAGCAGAATATTGTTCCTCCATAAGGAGAGGTGACGTCCTAAGGCATGGATGTGCCTGAAAACAGCATGCTGAGTGAAAGCAGCCTGACATAACAGACCACATACGGTAGGGTTCCATTTCTATGGATTGGCCACAATCATGAAACCCATATACCCAGACAGCCGATTAGTGACTGCCAGCAGATGGGCTTCCTTTGGGGGATGACAGTGTTCTGGACTAAACAGAGGTGACGGCTGTACAACCTTGTGGATGTATTGAAGGCCACTTTAAAATGGTCAAATGCTAACTGTTTTAAAATTTTAAAGCAATTCCTAATTGGACCACTTCTTCCCATCCCACTGTCCACTCTCTGGTCGAACCAATCACCATGTCTCACCTGGGTCATGCCAGGAGCCTCTTGCCTGGTCTATCTGCTTGGGCCCTGGCCCTGAGAAGCAGTGTTCAAATTCTTCATCAGAGCACATCACTTTTTGATTCCCAATTCTGCAATGCTTACCACCTCCTTAAAATAAAGCCCCTATCCTCAAGGTGGTCTGTAGGCCCCACGTGACTTCCATCCCCTCTTCTACTGCCCCAGGGCCTTTACATTTGCTGTTTCTGCTGCCTGGCTCTTTCCCTCCCTCTTTCCTGTCTTGGTTCACCTGTCACCTGCTCAGATAGGCCCACCCGATGCTCTATGGAAACGGGCATCCATCTCCCCCCGACCTTGGCCTCCCAACCTCCTTATCCTATATTCCTTTTCTCCATGTGCCGCTTGACTATCTGTTTATTATGGTTTGTCGTTCTTCTACCCCCTGGAAATGGCGGCTTCCAGATGTCTAGATCAGAGCCAGGCACACAGTAGGTGCCTGAGAATGACTTGTTGGCTGGATTTTCTGTGTCAAATACGGTACTAGGACCTCCCTTAAAAATAAGCTCATTTAACCTCATAGCAAGGAAATGTCCCCCTCACCTGACAGACGAGGACACTGAGCTCAAGAGATGGAGAGCAAGTGGCTCCGCCTCACAGCTCAGATGCGGCAGAGGTTGGAAGGGTAGGGTCTTTGGAGAAGAGACTGAGCGTAATCATCAGTTCTTAGGCTCGATGTCCTCTGAGGGCCTTCAGGGAAGGGGAAAACTTTTGGCACAAGATGGGCAAGACCTTGTACACATTAAAATCCAATGTATATAAAAATAATTAAATACGAAGGTGGAAAGAAGGCAAGTAGCTGAATGGTTGTGTGTCTGCAGCTGCGGCCACCACGGACTACTGATGCTCAAACCCTGGGCCTGCAGGATGCAGGAGCCCAGAGCAGACTCAGAAGGACCCCGTGACTCCTAATCTGATCTCCCACATGCTCAGAGTCACTTTGGAGTAGTTGGATTTGAGGCAAGTCTGGGAACTAATTTCCTGGGACAGAGGACAGCCTCTGAGAAGGCCCATCCAGGTGGCCTTTGTTCTGGTGGCTTGTGCTGGCAAAGGGCACCCTTGGGTGTCCTGTTTCTCCAAGAGCAGTGGCCAAACTCGGGCTCTTTCCAGCCTCTTCACCTCTTTCTTGTCCCTCTTGCTGCTCTGGTCCTCAGTTACCCTGTCAATGCCCCTTTCTCCTGCATCCACCTTTCACAAGACTCTGGGGTCAGCTTGCCAACCCCTCCCCCACCCCCCACCCCCCTGTGAGCTGGCAGTGGGTCAGCCTCCAGCACGAGTGTGTTTATTAGCACAATGCTGGTCAAGGTGTGGGGTGAGGTCTAGGGCAGTAATCTGCTTTTGGCTAAACTGGGACTTGATCTTCTGTTAACCCTAATCCTCAATTATCCCCCATGCTCCTCCCCACCCACAGAGACAAAATGCCAGAACGCCTCCCTCCCCTGCCTCCTCCTTCCCTTCGCCAGGATCTAGAGTCAGATCCTTCTCTATCCAAGGGCATCAGTGGATCAATACTGAGCATAATGTTGGTCAAGGTCAAGGGCGAATCACCAGGGTCCCAGCTTCTTCTAGACTTCCCACCCCTCCTCCATGGACCACCACTTGGACTTTGAACAGAAGGCCACCCTGGAGGAGTCAAGTTGTCCAGTGTGGGGCAATTCAGGGACAAGTTTTATGTTCAGAGGGTTCAGGTGGGGCAGGTGATTTTGGAGGAAGTCTACTTCCAGCTCCCATCATTTTGGACCCTCTGATTATTTGACCTTGGGAGGTAAAGCTCCCTGGAGGTGAAAGTCCAGAAGACTTGGGCTCTGACCTTGCTACACCAAGCAGTAGGGTGCACCCTATAGCCTTGGACATGCCATTTGCTCTCTTGGAGACCCAGGCTGTGAAACAGGTACAATAATTATACCACCTTGCAAGAGTGGTGGGGACCACACAGGGGATAGACACGGACGCCATGATGGTGGGTGATGTCATTACAGACTGTGGCCTCCCATCAAGAATGAGTCATTTGGGGGTCCCAGGATTGAGGACAGGGACTTTGAGTGCCAGTGGCTACCAAGGAGATCTTCCTGTAGGGGGAACTGGACTGGGTCCTCAGAGAGCACTTAGTTGAACAACAAGAGTAAGAAAGCTGTTCAGTGGAGTTGATTCCAACTCTTATTGTAACCCTCTCTGGTATCTGATCTCAGTGCGTTTCTATCACCACCCGGTATCTAATCTCAGCGCGTTTCTATCACCACCTGGTATCTAATCTCAGCGCGTTTCTATCACCACAAAAAGAAACTTAGTATCCACTAAGCACTCACTCCCTATACGCCCCTCCCCTAGTCCCTGGCAGTCACTAATCTTCTTTCTCTATGGATTTGCCTCTTCTGGACATTTCATATAAATAGAAGCATACAGTGTTTTCCCTTTTGATCCTGGACTTGGAGATGCATCCACCTCTGTCGTCACATAGCGTCTGTCTTCACAACCATCTGTGTCTGCAAGCCCACTGTTGTCAAGTTGATGTGGAGCACTTGTGTGTAAGACAATGCTCTCAAGGGCTTTGAGGTAGGGTCTACTCTACCTACTCTAGTATGACTTAGTAACATACAAGACAAATCTGTTTCCCAACAAGCTCATGTTCTCAGATACAGGTGTTAGAACTTGGATACATATTGGGGAGGGGGACACAAATCAACCTGTAACAATCAGTGACAGCAAAGCTGGCTGAGTGTCCATGGGCAGTGAGTACAGCTTTGTAGACCCGTCACTGCCAGAGAGAAGCCAACTGCCAGGACGCTTGCCGGGAATGGGGAAGTCAAGAGCACAACCCAAAGGACTTCAGCAGAAGCGGGGCTGGCAGAAGACAGGAGACAGGCCAAGCTCCCCGAGGGTGGTCTCGGCTAGAATTGGAAGGAAGACTGCGGAATTGGGCAGTTAGCAGGTACAGAGGCAAGTGCCAGCTGCAGGCGAAGGAGGCAGGTGGAGACAGCCCTTTGGGACATTCTATGGTGGTTAGCTTTCTGAAGGGAAGTCTTGAGGGAGCCCAGAGAAAGGTTGTGAGCTCAGGCAACTCAAGCCTCCATCACCTTCTTGGGGGCCTGCACCAGGGCCTGGACAAGCAGTCTGGTAACCAAAACACTCTAGTGTTCGGGGTGGGGGGGTGGGGACTGAAGGCAAGATTTGCCGTCATCAAAGTTCCCCCTGCGTACATGGCAGGAGTTCAGGCCCACTCAACTGTCCTACCTGAGGGGGCTCTAGTGGCAGGCAGAGGGGAAAGACAGGGGTGGGTTTAGACTGCTCCCCGGACCCCATCTGAAAATCCCTGTCCTTGGCTCTACTGGCCAGACAGAGCAGGATGGGGAGGCAGAAGATGCAGCAGCAAGCCCAGCTCACTTTAGAAACCAAGAGGTCTAAGTTTGGGCCCAATTAAGAGATCAGAGGGTGAAGGGTCTGGGGAGCTTTCAAGGTGAGGAGGGCCTGGCTGATCCTTCAGGCTGGTATAAAGCACTGTAACCCCCAGGCAGTGTGCTGGGGGGTGGGGGGCAAGGCTGTGCAGAACCGTGGCCCAGCGATGGAGCGCACACAGATTCCCAGGTTGGCAGGCGCAGGATGCCTACGAAGACAGCACCCAGGCCAGCCTCTTCGTTTACACTAAAGGTGAGTAATACTGAGGTGGCCCAGGGGTCCATCAGGACGCTGTGTCCATTCCCCTTCATGCGCAACACACACACACACACACACACACACCAGCCCAAACCTTCCTCTTCAACTTTGATAATGAAATGAGTAGATTCCCCTTTCCAAATCCCTTTCCCACCCTGATCGCCAGGAGGAATTCCGCTGTTTAGTCTTTGACATTGCTAGAGAGCTCATGGATCTGCCTGCCCAGCTGCCCAAAGAAAGGAGCCGGTCTAACTCCTGCTCAAATCTCCTGTGACCAGAAGGAGGCAACGGCATAGGACAGGAGGCTGAGCACCAGCCAGGAAGCATTGTCCCTAGACACACACTTGAGGAAAGGGTGCTGGGGAGTCAGGAATGGCTGCCAGCTGGGGAAGGCAGCAGAAAAGGGCATGTAGTTTCTAGAACTTCAGTAACAGCGGAGCCTGTAACAGTCATCTTGTCCAACTTCCCGGAAGAAGAGGTGCCTCCTAGGGCAGCCTTCCCATTGCAATGGGTCCTACAGGACAGGCCTGAGGCCCGGCTGCAACACTCACCAGCACAGGGCCATGTCTGGGCTGGATGCTGGGAGTTGTCGCGTCAAAGAGCTATGCCTGACAACCCTTCAGGGGGCGAAGAACACTAATGATCCCCTGCTCCTTCCCCAAACCAAAGACGGTTTGTTCCTTCAAGACCTTCTTACAGGTCAGAAGCTTTCAGAGTTGGTCAGTATTCCACAATCGGTGACCAGCAAAATACCCTCCTGCCCCCCAGATAAATGAAGTCACATGCATTTTGCCTCAACATGATTGTTTGCATCCCAGAATTTCCTTACATTCCCAAGGCATCTTTAACAGATGAGATTTCATTTAAAAAGAAAATGTGGGTGTGTGCAAAAGAAGAAGTGTCTATAAGAGTAACAGAAGAGTGTAATGATGGCAGGTATGTGACTCACAGCTACTGTGTGTCCACCTATGGTTATTGTTACATGCATGGAGTATAGGGTTTCCAAGGCATGTAAGTCGTTGTGAGAGCAGCAAGCCTCATCTTTCTTCCACTGAGTGACTGGTGGCCTTGAACTGCTGAACATGTGATTCTTTGTCAATCCAGTGCTTATCCTAGGGAGCCACTGTGCTCTGGTGTCCACCTTTATATGGAAACAAATCCAAGACATGACAGGACATGCGTCTCTTTTTAAAATATAACCAACCCCATCAGCCACACCTTGGAAACCCTATACTTGGTCACTATGAGTCAGAACCGATTCAACAGCACCCAACAGTAATTGGTCACCCAAGAGTCAGTGAAAAACAGGAAGATTCCCAAAGAGATGGATTGACATCAGCTGCCACAATGGGCTCACACTTAACAATTCTGAAGATGGCCTACGAACAGTGTTTTGTTGTTGTACAGAGGTTTCTATGAGTTGGAATGGGCTGGATGGCACCTATCACTGCTCTATTATATCCATAAATATATATTCAGTATATATAAATACGGAGTCCTGGTGTGGCTCTGTGGGTTAATGCGTCAGACTGCAAAGCCGTTTGAACTGCAAGGTCGTATCTGACTCAGTGGCACATAACCACCACCACCATCAAACCTGTATATATTTGTTGGTATAGTCCTATTTCCTTCCCATACCTACTCAGTTTTCATGTCTATAATGTATCCACTCACAGATTGTGTATATGATAGGACTTTGACCTGCGTTGCCTTTAACACTTGTACTCCTTCTAGTGTACCATGAAGTCGGTTCCGCAGTTCCAGCCATCACCTTAGGGTTGAGTTAATTAAATATTTGACCAAACATAGTAGCTAATTTTTAAGTTGATAATTTTGTATGGACAGAACAAATGTTCCTTTCCCACCTCTGACCTGAATCATGATTCTGAAGATTTTCTCCTACAGTTTCTGCTAAATGATAAATGAATTTTTGTTTGCATTTAAGTATATGATTCTCCTTGAGCTAATTTCTGCATAAGTCATGAGGTTCATTTTTTGCACATAAACATCTAATTATTTCAACACAATTTGTCGAAAGACTAGCCTTTCTCCATTGAAATGTCTTTGCCCCTTTGTTTAAAATCATATTTTTATGGTTTTATTGTCCTATGAAAGTATTTCTTATTCTCACATTTATCAAAGTGTCCTTTTATGGCTTCTGCTTAAAATGCTTTCTTCATCTCAAGATTATAAAAAGATGAGCTGGGTTGGGTTTTTTTTTGTTTTGTTTTTTTTTCAGTTCTTTTATGAAATTGCTGTTGTTGTTAAGTGCCATTGAGTCGGTTCCGACCCATAGCGACCCTGAATGGGGTTTCCGAGGAGCAACTGGCGAGCTTGAACTGCAGACATTGCAGCTCCAACTGACTTTGCAGGCCAGCGCATTAACCCACAGCACCACACCAGGACTCCTTTATGAATTTACTGTAGCTTAATAATATGTTTTGATATTTAGTAGACATATTCTTGGCATTATTCTCTTAATTAATAAAAATTTCCCTAGGTATTCTTTAATGTATGCTTCCTTCCACACACTTAAAAGTTTAGTCTAGAATAATTTTTTTTTCTTCAGACATTCCTTTCGCATGCAAAAAAAAAAAAAAAATCCTTTGGGGCTTGTGAGTTTGGTTAAATTGAATTTATGGATTGTACTTGGTAGGAGTCGGGCTGCCAACGTCAAGGTCTGCAGTTCAAAACTACCAGCAGTTCCGCGGGAGAAAGATGAGGCGTTCTGTTGCCGTAAAGACTTACAGCCTCGGAAACCTTGTGCAGGGTCACTATGGGTCGGAACCGACTCCACGGTACTTAACAACAAGTAGTGAAGTTATCTTTATAATATCAGATCTTGCTATTCATGATAAAGATATGTGGGTTTTTTTTTCATTAATTCAACTCTTCACTTATGTCCCTCAGCAAAGTACTTGTCTAGCATATTTACGTATTGAATATATTACATATCTTCTTATAGCATTGCTGACCAATTATTATTTATAATCAGAAAAGATAC
>NW_006408963.1:1089716-1106844 GCF_000296735.1 Chrysochloris asiatica
ATCATCTGCATATCACAGGTTGTTAATGAGTCTTCCTCCAATCCTGATGCCACGTTTTTCTTTATAGAACCCAGCTTCTCGGATGATTTGCTCAGCATACAGGTTGAATAAGTATGGTGAAAGAACACAACCCTGTCGCACACCTTTCCTAATTTTAAAACATTCAGTGTTTCCATATTCTGTTTGAACAACTGTATCTTGATTCAGGTATAGATTCCTCATGAGCACAATTAAGTGTTCCGGAATACTCATACTTTGTAATGTTGTCCATAGCTTGTCATGATCCACACAATCAAAAGCCTTTGCATAGTCAATAAAGCACAGTAGTCAATAAGTTGCGTCGTCAATAAAGAACTCGACTAGAGGAAGATTAAAATTAAAAAAAAATTTTTTATAAAGGAAATGAATGTAAATTGCTACAATTTGATAAACTTGACCTATACTCATGGAGGTAGCAGCTCAAAATACCAACACAGAGGGAAGGAGTCTTCACATTAAGTATCAATACTATCTCTTCTGTATACAGGGTAGATAGGGACGGGCAACTTAGACATTGGCTATCTAAAATGAGAGGACGATAAAGGTATGAAGTGACTGACTTACACGTTTCAAGAGGGAGTTTAGTTTAAGCGTGTCCAGGAGAAGGTTAGGGTAACTCGTAACCCAGGGCTCCTATACAGGGATGCTATGAGTTGGAATTGACTTGATTGCTCTTAATAACAAGTTGTCCTGGAAGGGTCCTGTGACAGGCCATTTTTGAGCTTATAACATCTAGATTGTTACTGTTTTTTTGCATGTGCCTGCAAGGTGGAGTGTTCAAAACATCTGTCAGTTTCAGCGGTGGTTCTCTGATTAGCCTGTGGGACTTCCCAGGGATTATCTGTTTGCAGGGACAGCAGAAGCCCTGTTGTTCCCCTCTGGCCACTTCTGCACAGAGACAGACACCACCTAGGCCTTGAGTTGTCACTGCTTTGCACCCAGCTGCTTGCATAGTGTGGTTCGTAAGGATACCATATCATCTAGCGCTGTGGCAGATACTCCTGGTGAGCTTTAGACGCTCCCCACGTTGGGAAGACAGGCGGCCCTCCTTCCACAGAGAGAAAAAAGCAGGGTTGAGCAATGACAAGACCAGAGGTGTGATCAGCATCAGAGGCAAGCTGGGTTTTTGCAATGTGCCCCTGAAAAAGCCCTAACCACCATGGTGAAATCAATGGAGATTGGCATGTGGTAGCAGGGGTTATGGTGTGATGGCTGTAAGGACTCCAGCTTTTCTGCTGTGACTGGGAGTCCTATATCCCCTTCAAGTACTTTTCCAAGATGGTGGTGACATTATCTCCTACTGCGGTGTTAACAGAAAAGCCACAAGGGGGCAGCTTTCAAGAACACAATTATTTTCTCACAGTTCTGGAGGCAAAAACCTAAAGTCTGGCTCTGAGCCGTGTGGATGGCTTCCTTGTTGGTAGTGGGGCTGGGGCTAGTGGGAATCTAGGGAAGGCACAGGGGGCAGGAGCAATCAATGGCACACGGGGTTTGGCACCTGCACAGTGGGCAGGTGAGGTTGAGAGCCTGGCCGAGGGACTGAGGCCTGGAAAACTAGAGCAGGCACTAAGTGGAAAGGAAAAGCCAATTGTGAGAGAGGCTGGTGGGCAGGAGACAGGGGGAGGGCTGAGGTGAGCAATGACACTGTTCGCAGGGTGGTCAGTGAATGAGTCTATCCCCAAATATGCTTTGCCACGACCCTGACCTCTGTCTCCTTTGTACCTCCCAACTCCAGGCCCCTTTGAAGGTCCCAATTACCACATAGCCCCGCGGTGGGTGTACCACATCACCAGCGCCTAAATGCTGTTCGTGGTCCTTGCCTCTGTCTTAACCAATGGGCTTGTGCTGATGGCCACCAAAAGTTCAAGAAGTTGCGCCACCCTTTGAACAGAAACCTGGTGAACCTGGCAGTGGCTGATCTGGCAGAAACCATCATCGCCAGCACCATTAGTGTGGTGAATCAGCTCTCCGGCTACTTCATCCTCGGCCACCCTATGTGTGTCCTGGACGGCTACACTATCTCCCTCTGTGGTAAGTCCTTTGGGGACACCTGCTGGGGAGCTGGGTGGGGGTCTTCCTGAAGGTAGGGGAGAGTTTGCAGGCTGAGAATCAGTTGGAGGCTGGGGAGTGGGAAGCAAGGGCTCTGCAGGGCTCCAGCCAGAACTGCAGCCCACTCAGCTGGCCTGGGCCGGCTTGTCCAGGGGGACGAGGTCCCTCCCATTATAGCACTGGGAATGTGCAGACTAAGGCCCCAGGCTCCTCTCCCCACCCACACTCAGAGTTCCGTGGGGCTATCGTGTAACCTGTTAGTGAGCTGGCTGAGGCAGGCCAGCTTGGTCAGCAGACCAGGCCGGAGCCCCAGTGGACGGTTTGATTGTCTGCTGTGGTTAGGCCCAGGCGTTGGACTGAATTTCAGCTGGACGTCAGAAAGGGGGCTGAGTGTGTGAGCCGCAGTCCCAAGAGGAAGAGCACAGGAAAGTGAGACCTCAGAGAAGCTTCTGGAGAGTGGAGGGTTTGAGCTTGATGTCCTGCCCGAGAGGACATCAAGGCTCAGCACCCCTGGGTCCTTTAACTCCCATACCTGACTTAGTGTCAGCACCCAGTAAGCAAGGTTTACTTACTAATATGTAGTGAACAGCTTCACATGTCTTTTACCACATCTTATCTTGCTTACTGAGTGATCCGTCCCAGCTCACTGCAGCCGAAACTGACTTCCACTTCTGAGTCCTAGAAGGTGCGCAGTAGACAGAAAGGGAAGAGAGATGCGCATCGAGGTGCACCATGGCAGGGGTAGTTCTGTTAGACAGTGGTTTGACTGACTGAGATACGATCTCCAGCAAGTTACTCGAGCACTCACCTTCCGCGTTCCCATCTGTAAAATGGGAACACCAGCATCCTTCTCATGTGGATACTGGGCAGACTTTCTCACAACTCTATGAAGTAGGCACGAATATGACCTCCATTGGACTGCCTCTCATTGACCAATGATGACCCACACCAGACAAGCCCTGAAGGGCCAGCACTCGGCCCAAAGGATAGAATTGGCGCATCCAAGGAAGGTCAAGGGAGAGTGCTCAGCTCCCAAGTACAAGTGCCACTGTGTCCCCTGCTCTCACCTGTCTTTGGTCCTGCCACGGTCCCCAGCCACCCTTGGTTTCGGCGTGCAGCTTGTCTTTGGGTTGTTCTGGGACCCTGGGTGCCCGTAGCCACCAGTGAAGCCATGTAGGACCTTCTCCAAAGAATGCTGGCAAATGCATTGTCCACCATGTCTGTTGCAATCCAGTTATCAAATATTCAAAATTCACTAAAAATATTGGTACAAACTGTTTCTTAAAAGTATTAGGAAAAATGGGTAAAATGCACATTTTTGTTGTTGTTGTTAAGTGCAGTGGAGTCGGTTCCGACTCATAGCGACCCTGCACAGGGTTTCCGAAGCTGTAAATCTTTACAGGAGCAGAAAGCCTTGTCTTTTTCCCGTGGAACAGCTGGTAGTTCCGAACTGCTGACCTTGTGGTTCACAGCCTGATTCGTAACCACTACGCCACCAGAGTTAGAGGTATATTTTTTTCCCCCACAATAAAGATAAAGGGCTTAGTGATGCCGTTATTTACCAATGTCAAATAACCAATCGGCCCAGTGGGTCTACTGCCTACCGAAGTTTCAAAGTACTGGAGTGATGAACGTCATAGATCTTTCCAGACATCGTGCCTGTCACCCACGTTCACGAGGGAAGCAATCGTTCTGATTGCACTGGAGGCTCGGGAAAACCAAGATGTCCTTTTGTCTGTCTCTGTCCACCACGTGCCTGAATCCCACATAATTTCTAGAAGCCTAATGGGACGTGTACCGTGAGGCTGTCTGCTCCCGTAAAGATGTACAGCCTCGGAAACCCTGTGCAGGGTCACTATGAGTCGGAACCGACTCCACAGCACACAACAACAACAGTGGGACATGTACCCTTCTTGCTCCTTAGTGTGGCCCCCCCTGATCTGTATGGAGTCATGAGTTCTGCCTCCTTTTCTTCTTCCTGCCTTTCTTTTTCTCGTCTCTTCCCTTCCTCCCTCCCTCCTTCTCTTTCTTGCAGTAGGTGAGGGGAGGCTGGGCTCAGTAAATTCTGAATTCCCAGCTTCAAGATTTCAAGGGCAAATAATACAGATTAGGAAGAAAGGAAGAACGTGGGAAGAGTAGAAAATGGTGGAGAACCAAGTCTGCTGGGGAAGGGACCAAGTGGGGAAGGGAAAGACAGGCTTAGTGAAACGGGGATGAGGGTGGGGGTGCAGGCACCCAGGGAAGGAACTGGAGTGCAGGTGTTCGAGTCCTGCCATGGACCATCATTCTCAAAGACTGTTTGGAGAATGAACATTGTAGGACAAGGTGACCTTGGATGCATTCCTACTGCATGGTCTTCCTGCTTCAGACTGGCTTGGCCCCAGTGCCTACTGCACGCTCTGTCTGCTCTCCCCCGCAGGGATCACGGGCCTCTGGTCGTTGGCCATCCTTTCCTGGGAGAGATGGCTTGTTGTCTGCAAGCCTTTTGGCAATATGAGATTTGACGCCAAACTGGCCATCATGGGTATTGCCGTCTCCTGGGTGTGGTCCGCCATCTGGACCTCCCAACTTTGGATGGAGCAGGTAAGCATGCCTAGAGAGAAAAGAGGGAGGGCTCATCTGTGAGCCCCTCTGTGGCCTCAAAGGGCATCGCTTCCTATCTCTGAGCCCACTGTGCCTGAGAGCCCTCCAGCATGCCATGCCCATGACTGCATTCATCTAACTGGCGCATACAGATGAGCCTGGGGGTCCCAAGCAGTTCCTGGGTACTCGGCTCTTGGGCCCAGGCTTCTTGCAGACTCTGGAGAGTGGTTCAGACATTTGTGTGAAGGGAGCAGGATGAGGGGAAGGACTCCCATCTTGATAAGAAGTAAGCCTTGTGAACTGCATCTTCTTTGCCTGCCTGCCCCCAGGGAAGCTGCCTGTCAGAGACACATGCTGGGGTGCCTGTAAACTGACAGTCCAGGAAAAGTCACTCACACAAGGCTGGCCCCAAAGCCTGCTCTCTCCTAACATTACTTTGGGGATGGTAAGAGTGAAACCATGTTTTCCTTTTGACCTTGTTCCCGGTTCTTATTGAGATATGACAGTGAGATTGGGAACTAGACCACAAGTCTTAAATAGCAGACATGAAATAATTGGCTAGAAATCATAGATTGAGTGAGGCTTTTCCGGGTACAGGCCCATGCCCACGTCCCTCTCCATTCTGGCTGCTTAAGTATCTCCAGCAGCCAGGCTCCCAGGGATAAGGGCTAGAGGGAAGGGTCCTCATGGGTTTTCACTACCTAATGTTTCCCTGAAAAGAGACTCAGGCACTCACAGGACAACTGTGGTGATGATTGCGTAAAGAAGAGGGGGCATGAGACCTAAAAAGGAACACGGGCTTACCAAAGCCCGCCCAGGTCAGGAGTGAGCTTGGATCAGAGCCCTGCTGGCTGGCCATCTGTCCTGAATTAGATCCCTTGTCTCCAGGTACTGGCCCCACGGCAGCTCGTACCCTGGGGTGACATCGTACATGATTGTCCTCATCATTGTGCTCTGCTACCTGCACGTGTGGCTGGCCATTGGAGCAGTAAGCCCCCTCTGGGCCTTCCGGCCTTCATCATTAGTCTGGGAGGGAGGACCCCCCAGTCCAGCTAAACCAGTCCTGCGAGTCCTCAGCAGTTCCTTGAGCTCCCCAGATAAGAGGATTCCACACCAGGAAGAACAGCAGTGTGGATAAGGCAGTCTGTGCCCCCAACCCCCTGCCCGCACCCTCCCCAAAGGAGGCCCCGCCTGCTGTCCCAGGGCAGTGCTGGCCAGATCAGACAAATGAAGCCTGCCAATCTAACAGGTACAGGCCCCCAGCACAGGCTTCCATGAGGCCACAGGGCAGGCCAAAATGGGGCTCAGGGGTGCCATTCACGCCAGGAGCCAGTCCCACGGCCACACTTCTCACTGCCCCTCCCTTAGTCACTCCCCTCCCTAGTTTGGTAGGGGGTGGGGTGGTGGCTGCCCAGCCCTCTGCGGGTGCCCACATTCGGACCAGCATGTGCTCCCAGACCCTGATTGGTCCCAATACCCAAAGCTCTGCGGCCCGGACCATCGAGGCCCCTCTGTCCACTTCATTTCTGTGTACACATACAGGGCGGGCTGTCCCAGAGCTGTCCCAGGCCTCGGGCCAACCACTTTTTCTTAACTGACCCTACCCCCATCACTCGGAGCTCCTCATTATTTTCCATCTCATTCATCCTGTAGTCTTAACTCAAGGACCCTGAGAAAGGCTCAGGTGGGATAGGATACCAGCTTCTGTGGCCCCTTCCTACCTTGCTGGGAGGCCCTACTATAGCAGTTACCTCAAAGCTGAGACTCCCCCCTGCGCCCACCCAGCCTGGCACCAACTGGGAGTGGGCTACAGGCCAGCCCTTCTCCCCAGGGCTCCTTGTCCCTGGGCACCGCGCACTGCATCCCCGACTCACTGGCAAAGCAGCAGAAGGAATCTGAGTCCACCCAGAAGGCTGAGAAGGAGGGGCCGCGAATGGTGACGGTCATGCTCTTCACCTACTGTCTCTGCTGGAGGCCCTACACCTTCTTTGCATGTTTTGCTGCTGCTCACCCTGGCTACGCTTTCCACCCCCTGGTGGCAGCCTTGCCAGCCTACTTCACCAAAAGTGCCACTATCTACAACCCCATCATCTATGGCTTTATGAACTGTACCCAGACCCAGACATCTAGTGATCTATTCATTAGCACAGGAGCCCTGGGGACACTGGGGGCTAAACTCTGCTCCCATACAGATTTCCTCTCGGAAACGCTACACAGGGTTACTGGAAGCTGGAAGCCACTTGAGAGCAGCTGGTTTGGGGTTACTCAGTAGCTGTCCACTTTGTTACAGCTCTACTGCTATCACGTGTTAGGTAATGTTCTGGAATCCAAATGCCTTTAGCCTCCTTCGGCCCTTCTTGGTTTTTAGAGATTCAACTCATTTCCAAAGCTTCATCTTCCCATTTTAGAAGCTTAACATTTTGAGCTCTGTTTCCTACAAGTACTAGAATGGGCCATTTTTTTGGCTGAGCTGACTTGCCTCAAGGTCTGGCCAATGGCAGCCATCATTAGCAGACACTACGGGCCCCAGTGATAAACCACCCAGGACCTCTTGGCAGGTTCAAGGTGGCCACCCAAAGCCATCTTCTTATAAGTACAAGTAAGCTTTCTTTCCGTGACTCTGTTGTGTTCACTTCATTAAGGAGCAGCTACAATGCAGCTTGATGGTGACCAGGAAGGTCCATGGGTCAGAAATACCCTGGCGCAGGCCCCAATCCATCCCCTGTTGACCTAGTCCTCACCTTTCCCCCAAATTGATGGAAGAGAAATGCCTGGAAATGACCACTCATTGTATGCACCCCTGTCATGCCTGGGCTGCTAAATTCGATGGGTTACCTGGATGACTGAGCCGTAAGAAACACACCATCTGTTCAGAGATGTGGAAGAGGTTTGGGGCCATCAATGAGGCACTTAAGGAAGACCTTCCTAAGGAAGCCACAAGTATTGCCTCTCATTGTTGCTAGTTGCCACTGAGTTGGCGCCAATTCATGGCAACCTTACGTACAACACAGCAAAATGCTGGCTGTTGGTCGGCATGTCTGAGGCCATTGGTGTAGCCATGGAGACTCCCTCAATTGCACTGTCCTCATTTGCATTGTCCTCTAAGCATCTTCTACAGCCAAACACACTGGCCCCTCCTACTCTGCTGACCTAACACTTTCAGCCTTTCAGTTTCGGAACTGCATCTTGCAGCTTTTTGGGAAGAAGGTGGGTGGATGGCTCTGACTCTCTAGGACCTCCAGAACAGAGGCCTCATCTGTCTCCTCGGTCTCACCAGCATGAGCCTCCCTGTCCCCCTACTAAGCCTTTGGTTACCGCTCCTTATCCCCTTCTTCTTGTCTAGCCCTGGGAAATAAATGGACTTTCTCTTTTTCTCTGGCAACCCTAAACATCACAAAGGCAGCCAAGGCTGTTTGGGGCCCCTTTTCAGGGAGGACGGAGGATAAACAGGAAAGGACAAAGGACCTCTGCACTTCCTAGACTTTAATCTCCTTCAGCCCTGGTCTCCACAGGTGATGCTGCAGGGCTGTGAAGAATGTGAGTGCAGGATGGGCGGGCATCTGCGCGGCTCTAACCAGGCTCCTAAAGGGGTGCTAAGGATGGGTTCTCTCGGGAGAGCTCCTTGGGGACCTCTGACAACCAGGAAGGGGGAGAGAGCTAGAAAACTCATGCACATGGCCTTTCTAGCCCTTAGGGTCCCTCTGATAAAGGCCACTTAGACATGACCCAGGCCTGCCAGTCGGTGGTGAAGATGACGTGCCGCTTCTGCCAGGCCAGAGCCCCAAGCCCTATGAGCACCAGGGAAGTGCATGTGCGTAGACGTGGGTTGAGAGAGGGCCAGGGGCAGGAGCACACAGTGGAGATGAAGATCAAGATGATGGTGGCCAAGGTGAGAAGTAGACTGATGAACCTGAACAGGAGCTCCTTAGGGCGGCTTCTCAGCTTCTCCGTCATCTCCAGTTGGGCCACTTGTTGGAGAGTTTCGAGCTTGGCTATCCGGCTCTTGAAAGTCTCCAAGACCTCCTGCAGGTGACAAACACACTCTCACTCCGTTATCAGAACAGTCTGCTCCTAAGGGAATGGCCTGCCAATATTGGCCAATATTCTTTTAGGAGGGAAGTCACAAGAGCCTTTGATTCAGCCTGTGTTGGCCTCTCTCCTCTCGCTCTCTCTTATGCACATGCGCATGCGTGCGCATCTAGGCTGCCCTGGGACCAAGGACAGGGTATGGAAGAGAGTGAATTAAACTCATCATGGACAGGTATAGGGAATGCCTAACCACATGTTCAGTGACCCATGACCTGAAGCAGCGGTTCTCAAAGGGCACTTGTTAAGCCCCACCTCAGACCCACCGAGTCCAGGCCCCTGGCCTGTTAACAAATCCTCCAGGTGGTTTTGGGGCATCCTCAAGTGGGAGAACCAGCTTCTGAAATCACCAAATAAGGCAATCTGGTCCGTGGGAAACGGAGCATGCATGTACAGATGGGGCGACGGCAGCTCTGAGATCAATGGATGCGATGCCCTTACGGAGAGGAAAGCTGGCGGGGACCATGAAAATTGATTCTCTGATAAACAATAGGCCCCACATACTTCTCATTGTCCCCATCTCACCAGGACCCCTTGGAGGTTCTCACCCATATTTCCTTGGCTCTCTCGTAGGACAGGTAGACCATTTTCTCTTCTGTGCAGGCTAGATTCTGCTTGAGGTGGTAAATCTCATTCAGGTACCCCTGCAGGTGGCCATTCCCCTGTCCTTCCATCATCTGTTGTCTTGGGGAATGAAGAGAAAGGAAGGTCCTTCAGTCCCTCTCGCAGTTTATGCTGACAGCCTCCTGAACCTCACATTTGCCTTCCTACTTTATCTCCAAGTTCCAGTCAAACCCTACCTTCTCATCCAGCAATTTCTGGGGGCTCTCCCAAGGCATTTTGTTCATACACACGCACACCTCTAGATCCATATATGTTTTAGACACACTTACTTTTTGTTACAGCTTGCCAACAATGGCTCTACATTAAAAGTAGTAGACGATCAACTCTAAAGTGTCTGCATCCACTATTAAACTCTGTCTATATCCCCAGCACCTGGGTTTGGCCCGTATTATACCCAGAAGAGGCAGAGCTATCCAGACAGAAAACAGATTAGTGGTTGCCAGGGACGGATGGATGGGGTCGGGGAGACAGGGAGTGGCTGCTAGTGGTGTGGTGTTTCCTCTTGGGGGTGATGAGAATGCTCAGGCCTCAAGCAGCGGTGAGGGCTGCACAATTCTATGACTAGACCCCTTTGGCTGCACGTGGTGAAAGGGGGGGATTTTATAATATGTGAATTACATCTCAATAAAGTTGTTATAAAGAACAAAAGTGGATGGTGGGAATTGCTGCATGACTTAGTCACATGACTTACAACTGTGGAAATGTACATTTGAAGCGGTACGTTTTATGGTACGTAAATCATAGCTCACTAGAGCTGCTAAGAACACATACACACAAGCAAAGTATCACTTCATGTTGTTCATGACTGCATATGTAAGCACAAAAACATAAAAGCATGCATGGTGGAGGGGATTGTTCTCCCATGTATCACATAATTCACAATAAAATATTTAAAAAAAAAACACAAAAACATGCACGGGCATCATAAACACCAAACTGACAAGAGTGAGGAGCTCAGAAGGCAGCAGAGAGCATCAACCGAATCGACCAAGGCAAAGGCCAACAACGTAACAATGTCCTCAACATTATCATTTTTACAAAAGAGCATCCTCATCACAGATCATTTCTGAGAATTGACTTTTGGAAAATTCAGCTAGAACTTACTGGTCTTCAACTTGAAGACAGAGAATTGGAGGCCATGGGTTGAAGTGAGGGGTGAGTACTCCTGAGGTGAGGATTGCTGGGGAGTGCCAGTGAAAGAGAAGAGAAGGAACATTCAAACAAAGTGGAAGGAAACTCACCGGAATGGTGGGCTGCCTGGGAGCCAAAATCAGGCAGCTTGTGAAGAAGGTAAGAGGATAAACACAGCCAATGTTATTAGACAATCAAATAAGGAAAAGAAGGCAGAGTGTTAAAGGGGGAAAAAACACTACCAATTCCCATGTACCCTTCAGCTAATGTACCACGCTGGTTTTTCTCCAAGCTTCAGTTGCCCCAATCTATGAAGTGCATGTCTGAACCAGCCCTGGACCAATATGCCGCATGCTCCTTGGTTTTACTCTTCTCGCCTCCAGTCATCTGCTGTCCTTCCTTCAGTTCTCCTAGCAAATGTGTGCTCTATGGACCTGCTTTGTGGCTTATAATGTACATTAGTCAGAACAAACTGCTGTAACAAGCTACTGGAAATCTCAAAAGCCCCCCACAGTCCCTTCCGTGGAAATACACTGGTTTACAGAAGGTTACAAGCTTCCCCACGTCTAACAGTCTTGTCTTGTGCAATACAGAAACAGGGGGAGACTCATAACTGCTGCCACATTCTCTTCGCCTGATTCGGGGAATGTCCTTGAGATTTTAGACTGTGTTGACCTGTGATTCTGATGGGTCATCTAGAAGAGGCACGGCCTTGGCCAGCACCACAAATGCTGCTCTGAGTTCTCATGGAAACGGGCAGTCCCCTCCTTTACGAGGTCTCATTTAGTACTGGGCATGGGCGCCAGGAGGCCACCAGAGAAGGGTCTGAAGAGGAATTCAGGAAGCCTTCGGAAATCCTCTGGTTGGCTTTGTCCCTGTTGATGGGCCCTGGTCTAGTCTTCAACTACAACTAAACTGATTCGCTGCACAATGGAGAGGGTATTTTTGGAACGAGTACCCAGAACCTGATCTTGTGCCCAACATGAGCTATAAATAATTCAGGTAAAAAGAGTGCGAATCGGGCTAATGAGGCATACCTGTCCCGAGTCCAGTGGAGTTGCAGTTACCCAAAGTGCCTCCGGGTCCCACACCCCCACCAGCACCCGGCAGGACCTCACTGCCACCAGAGCACACAGGGTGGTGGGAAGCCTATGAGGAAGGTGCCCAGCTCACCTGTGGCCACTTCCTGGCCCTCACCTGTGCTTCCTCTCCTGCAGGGTCTCCAGCAATAGCTGCAAGTCAGCCTGATACTTCTCCTTGAGATTCTCACAGGACACCTGGAGGCTGAGGTGCAGCTTCTTGATCTCCACCAACTCCACCTTCATCTTCTTCAGGCGCAGGGCACGCTGCTGGGTGACGGCGGACTGATGGGTGGCCAAGGCCACTTTCCTGTCTGGCTTGGAGGTCTCCGAACACGTAGTCTTCTGGCTTGGCTGCTCACAGTTGTTCACAGGGCTTCTGGGCCGGCGTTTCTCCTCCAGTTCCTGCAGCTGCTGGTGGTACTGGCGGAGCTTCCGTTCGATCTGGGCGATGGTGGCAGAGGTGCGCTGGTTCACTTTCTCAAAGGCCTGCCGAATGTGCGGGGCCTGGTGCCTATCGGCTTTGGACACCAGCTTGAGATAGCTCACCGTGTTCTCATCCCGGCTGGCCTTCTCCACGCGCAGCTGCTCCGACAGGTAGAGGATGCGGTGCCTGATGTTGTCCTGCAGGTTCCGAGCCAGCTCCCCATCCAAGAGGCTGGAGTGGCCACTAGGGCCGTCTTCACTGGATGACAGGGACTTGCATGAAGGCACGCTGGAGGGGCGAGCTGCGTTTTGGCTGCTTTTGCTCTTCGAGTGTTCCGCCTGCAGTGGGAACCGGGAACCAGTCAATCTGGGAGCTGCAAATGGACCTGTTCCATTATGGCTCTGCTCTAGAAAAACACACACGTGTGTGTGTGTGTGTCCACATACAAAAGCAAGATTCATGTATTCACGGCAGACAGGGGAAGGACAATTCATCTTCCATGTCCTTCTC
This sequence comes from Chrysochloris asiatica, assembly GCF_000296735.1. Taxonomy (NCBI): domain Eukaryota; kingdom Metazoa; phylum Chordata; class Mammalia; order Afrosoricida; family Chrysochloridae; genus Chrysochloris; species Chrysochloris asiatica. The sequence continues at coordinate 1,102,245 of NW_006408963.1, forward strand.
CCATCTTTTCAGCACCCTTCTCTCTGCACTAAAAGGTACACATTCCTCTGGGCCCCCTGCTGGCTCTTGGATCTCTCCCTGATGATCTCTCCCAAGATTTAGCAATAGTGGGTTCCATTTTGTAAATGGCTATTATTGCAAAGTACCGAATAAACACATTTCAGTGACAATACAGCTTGCTGGATGAGGGGGATTTGAAAAGTTCATGGAAACATAGAATTATAAAACAATGAACAGACTTCCTGCAAAATGCTGGACTAGGCAGGCGCACTACACAGACCCTCTACAACAAAGAAACGAGAGACCAAATAACACAGACTCATAAGAAAATTCTGGCAGCCTGATCCTTCAGAAGAAAGGTTAGCGAGGCGGCTGGAGTGCTTGCTGGGAGGAGAGTCTGGGCAGAGGTGGTGAGAGCGGGAGACTGGCTGGTGAATGGTGGATCAGACGCGGCTCCACCAGCTGGTGAGCAGCTTTGGCAGCGGACAGAGGCCTGGCAGAGCGGATTCGCATGGGTGATGGAAAAGATGTGACTTCTTCGTTTTCCCCACACTCCCCTGGTGACCAGAAGTGTGGCCAGATCCCACCCCCATCCACCCCCAGCACAGACCCTGCTCTCCGGCAGTTTACAGCCACATGGTCGGGAGCCACACCAGCGTGAGGTGGGGGCTGGTTGCACTGCTTTGGTGCCTGGGTTCAGGTGGGCTTGGCTCCAGAGCTACAAACCCCACAGACCAGCATTGAACCAGTCACCCGGCCCCCAGCTGCCCTGTGGTCCTAACACACACTGAAACCAGCCCCACAAGGGCCCCCACAAACTACTTCTGGATTGAGTGCCCTGAACATAGATAATACCAAGGCCAATAGAATCTCCATCTAGAACAAGGAACTCCGCTGTCACAGAAACCGTACACACACAGTACAGACACAACTGCACCCTCTGCAGCTCCACCCACTGTACAGGTGCCAATACCAGCTCCTATACCACCTGATCAGCAGCCCACACCAGCCAAATCCACCTTAAACTGAGCTGCACAAACAGCAAACAGTGAACTGGCACACGTTTCCATTCTCTAATCACATCCACCAAGAAGCAGTTGATGAGAAACTAAGAACATGCCAACATACAATCATCAACTGAATACAAACACAACGATACCACCATGTCTCAGAGACAACCCACAATTTCAGTTCACACGAAGAAACATGAGAAAGTGGCTCAAACACATATCTAAGCTGAAGAGTCAGAAAAGGTTTCTGGGGAAGAAAAGGTAATGGAACTATCAGAGAAAGAATTCAGAAAGGGATGTGTGGTACTTTCAATAATGTAAGATTGTGGAAAGCAGGGAAAACACAGGAAAAAACTTTAGAAGAAATAAGGAAAATACTGTAAGACAAACAAAAGAAAATAAAACATTTGAAACAATACAAAAACAAATTCAGAAAATTAATATACTAAGATTTCAGAAATGGGCATTATACTGAAAGGGCAAAGGAGTCTATTTGAATCCATGGAGGTCCAAATTAGTGAGCCTGAAGATAAATCTCTTAGTACTAGTAACTTAGAAGAACAATCAGAGACCAGAATGAAAAAATCCGAAGAAAGTTTTAGATTCCTGTGGGGCACCATGGAGAGGAATAACTTACAGGTGACTGGACTTCCACAACAGGAAGAGACAATAAAACTCAGAGGGAAAACTGCCAAAGAACTGTTGGAAAAAATCTTCTCTAGCATCATGAATTAGAAGATGCACGTTCAATAAGCCGAAAGAATACCAAACAGGATAGAACCCCAAAGAGAATCATTGAGACATATCATAATCATATTTTCCAAAAGACAAGGAAAAGAATCCTGAGAGCAGCTTGGGAAAAACTAAAAGTTTGACCTAGAAATGAAACCCAGTAACCATTGTAATCATGGAGTTGAAACAAAGCACACAACTTGATAAAGGTAAAACTGATGATCTTGTGTGTAAACCTTCACACAATTCATAATTTAAAAAAATATATCTAAACCCCAATTTCTCAGTAGAAATCATGCAGGAAGAAGACGATGGAATGGCATATATACAAAAGTAAAAAAAAAAAAAAAAGCCAACCAAGAGCCATAATAAGGTCACTTACAGGCAAACAGAAATTAAAGGAATTTGTAGTAACCAGAACAACTTTACAAAAATCCTAAAGGGTGTTCTTTGGACTGAGAACCAACAACAGCAGACAACAATTTGAAATTAACAAACATGACAATACCATCCAAAATTCAAGTTAGATATAGAAATATTTAAAGTTAATCAAACCTCCAAGACTGAAAAAAGGGAACCAGGGATACCAATTTATAATAAAGACAACTACAAAGCAAAATGAGGGAATTGTGCAGGTACAGAACTTCCAAAAGATGAGGAAGTCAAGTAAGTTTCAATATAAAACAGACTATTTTAAACTAGGGAATAAATTAATAAATTGAGGGTAACCTCAAAGAAAATTAATATACCTGCACAGCAAAATTACAAAAAAGTTAAATCAGAAAGCTCTAGTAAGCATTAAAACAATAGCAATGAAGAAAATGAAAAGAAGCCCACAAACAAACTCAGTGCATAAAATTATGTGGAACAAAAAACCCAGCAGTACCACACACACACACACACACACACACACACAAAACCACAACAAAATGATAGCAATCAATTCCTACCTATCGATAATTGCATGAAATGTAAATGGATTAAATGCACCACTCAAGAGACAGAGTTGCAGAATACATATACAAACAGGATCCTTCAATATGCTGTTTACAAGAGATACACCACAAATACAGACAAAAATAGACTAAAAATCCAAGGATATAAAAAAAATACATCAAGCCAATGACAATCATAAACAGACAGGAGTGTTAATATTACTCTCAGATAAAATAGACTTTAAAGTAAAAACCAGAATAAGAGATAAAGAAGGACACTAACTATATTAATTGAACAAGAGGTAACCACAACAACAATGTATCTATGCTCTCAATGAAAGAGAATCAAAACACATAAATCAATCTAATAGAACTGAAGAACAAAACAGACAACTCCATAATAATAGAAAGAGATTTAGTACATTACTTTCAATGAAAGACCAAACAACCAGAAAGAAACTTAACAAACACACAGAAGAACTAAATAACACAATCAACCAACTTGACCTCCTAGACAGATAAAGAGCAGCACTCAACCCAACAGCAGTACAATATACATTCTTCTCCAGCCTACATCACTCTCAATGGAGAGAAACCAAAAGCCTTCTCTCTGAGAACGAGAACCAGACAAGGATGCCCTTTGTCATCACTCCTTTTCAACATTGTTTTGGAAGTCTTAGCCAGAGCTATACAGCAGGATAGAGAAATTAAAGGCATCCAAATTGGCAAAGAGGAAATAAAACTCTATTTGCAGATGATATGGTCCTATACATAGAAAACCCCAAAGACTAGACATCATTGGAAGATTCAGCAAAGTGGCAGGGTATAAGATCAACATACAAAAATCAGTTGCATTCCCCTATAGTAACTATACAGGGTCGCTATGGGTTGGAACCGACTCGATGGCACATAACAACAACAACAACAACATAGTAACAATGACAGCACTGAAAAGGACATTAGGGAAGTGATACCATTTACAATAGCCACAAAAAGGATGAAATACCTCAGAATAAATATAACCAGAGAAACAAAGGACATATTCAAAGAGAATTACAAAACACAACTACAAGAAAGCAAAAGAGACTTACAAAAGTGGAAGAATATACCATGTTCCTGGATAGGAAGACTCAACCTCGTGAAAATGTCAATACTATCCAAAGCAATTTACACATATAATACAATTCCAATCCAAATTCCAGCGACATTCTTCTAAGAGAGATGGAAAAGATAATTACAAACTTTATATGGAAAGGAAGGAGACAGGATAAACAAAGCACTGCTCAAGAAGAACAAGGTTGGAAGCCTCTCACTTGCCCACTTCAAAGTCTACTACACGGCTACAGTGGTCAAAAGAGACTGGTACTGGTACAATGAAAGATAAATTGATCAATGGAACAGAATCGAGAATCCAGAAATTAACCCATCCACATACAGCCAACTGATTTTCGATAAAGTGTCTAGCTATGTTACGTGGGGAGGAGATAGTCTCTTTAACATATGGTGCCGGCAGAACTGGAAAGCAATATGCAAAAGACTGAAACAAGACCTTCACCTCACACCTTATACAAAAAGCAACTCAGCATGGATTAAAGATCTAAATGTGAATTCCAAAATTATGAAAGTTATCAGTGAAAAAATAGGGGCTCTAATACAGGGAATACACAGATTACTGAACATTTTGAAAAGTACACAAACAAAAGTAGACAAAATACTAAAAATTAAAAACTTATGTGCATCAAAAGACTTCACCAAAAGAGTAAAAAGGGAACCCACAGAATGGGAAAAAATCTTCTGCAATGACACATCAGACAAGGGACTCATTCCTAAAATCTATAGGAAACTATAATGCCTGTACAAGAAAAAGACAAATAACCCAACTGAAAAATGGGCACAGGACATGAACAGACACTTCACCAAGGA